>NC_087069.1:32205531-32363679 GCF_963678635.1 Symsagittifera roscoffensis | reverse complement strand
AAGAACAGTAGTCCTTTTTCAAAGTTTGAGAGAGAACAAAAACGGCAAAAAACAGAATGCATTTTAAAATCGAGCTTGGTTGGACAGTTGCTAATGAAATAGTTAACCCAATGACCATTGCAATCTGCAGTGATAGTTTAAATAATTACTTAAGCAAAAGTTTAAATGAGGAGCAATTTGTGGTATGTTATCCTTATTTTATCAAAACATTATAGATGCAGTTATTTTCTGCATCAATTTGAAGTTTCTAATAATTAATTGGTTCATAAATGTTTCTGAATGAAAAAAGCTTCAAATCAAGTCTCGATAAACAGAATTTGAATTCATTACTCATCATGTGCGTACCTCTCGACTATTTAAAACATCAGCAAACATCCAACTCAATCAAGCCCTGCCGCAACACAGGCAAAGTGAGCAAAAATATCTGGAAAAAATTAATCAGAGGCAATTTTTCATTAATTTTAAAAATTGACTGCGTTTCTCAGAGCTTTGTCGACATTTTAAAAGCGGCATCATTGAGTTGGTACAAATTTCGGCCAGCAATGGAAAACAAAAACTGCTTCTCAACAAAATGCCACGTCCATTAGGAACGTTGGGGGTACAATTTGTCCATGGAAACAGCTAGGGCGCTATAAAGGGATGCCCTAGTATCTCGGAGGCGCGTGACTTCTCCGAAACCTAGAATTCAAAAACTGATTTTAGCGAGAAGATTTTTTACAATCATGCTGCATTTGAAGTAGCTGGCTCTACCCAACGCTGCATCAACCACCGATTTCGTCTTTTTGGGCAACGGTGGTAGCAACGGTTTGGCAAGGGCTGGATGTGGAGAGTACTACTGAGGTAGGGAAAGCTCTTGGTTGAAAAGGTGGTTGTGAGAAATTAGTGGGGCTTAAGAAATTCGTCAGGTTTGTCGATTTCTGGGTCATTTCAAATGGTATAAGTGGCGAAAACGAATTGTATTGATTCGTCAGAGTTAATGTAAGATGAATTAGATGAAAAACTGGGGTTAAAAATGGGTAAGTGAGAATCAGTGAGGTCTGAGAAGGATACGAGAGAATCGTGTCGGTGGCGGTTGGAGGGATAGGAATGTGAACGATTGAGGGATCAAATCTGGTGGCTCATCGTCGGCTAAGAATAGGATCAATCTGAGAACAAAAATTGATTGTGTGTGGTGTTTCTATGATATCTTCATATGTTTAATCATTATTTTGTGGTTGAACCACTATATGTGATATGGAGTTTCGCTGAAAAATGTTGTTTTTGTGCATGCGTTGTATTGCGAATAGTTCTAATAAAAGTTTTTGTAAAAAAAATTCATAAAAGATGAATAGCCGATAAGTTATGTAATTGTGATGGTGTTTTAGGCGTAGTAGTTGTATTGTCTTATGGATTATCGTATGTGCTAAATATTTCGTGCGTCTAGAAGTGTTTTGAACTGATGTGGAGAAAACTCTAAAAGTTCTTGCGAATGAAATTCTAGCTCCGCTAACTTGTTTTTTGACTTGTCTCTGTTTTGCGCAAATGGTATTGATTCCTTAGGGCAGTGCAAATTTAAAACAAAACTAAAAACTAAGCGTATTAGATAGTCAATCTTTCTAAGGTGTAAAAGGTCATTCTAGGAAAGCTGTGAGTTCAATTTTGATGTGTAAAAAAAAAATTTGTCGGTGAACTATTTTGTGGTCGATAATTATTTTTATTCTTGGACTTTTTTTAAAAATTCCACAGTAATTTCGTTTATAGACATCGGGTAAAACGGCTGTTTCAGCTAGTTTTTAGAGACTTTGGTCGATTGATTGTCTTTGGATGATGTCCATTTTTGTAAAACATTTTTGAACATTTTGTGTGAGGATGTGATGTTGTTTGTCTGGTTTTTGATATGATTATAGATTGTAGATGTATATTAGTTTTGTGAGCTATTGCGCGAATACTTTCGGGTGAAAGTTTTTTTTAAAGGTACCAGCAAAAGAGGGGTAAAGTGTGAGAAGATAATAACTATCTTCGTTTGTATTAAGCTCTACAACGGTTTGGCTACATTTTGATCAACATGGGACAGCTGTATCCCAAAAGTATGTTTTTCGTGATAATGTCTTTACAAAATACACTTAAATTTTATTTTAAAAAAATTGGTATTTTTCGATAGCATGTTTTATCTTCAAATGCATAAAGTGGTGAATTTTTTTAGTGCTTGAGTAATAAAAAAGGATGTTTCGTTCGTATCCTAGAAAATTTGACCAACTACTTGATAACATGTATCCTGCATATGTTAATTTGAGAATTCCTAATGCGAGAGACTGTAATATTTGTGTTCCTTC
Source organism: Symsagittifera roscoffensis (assembly GCF_963678635.1). Taxonomy (NCBI): domain Eukaryota; kingdom Metazoa; phylum Xenacoelomorpha; order Acoela; family Convolutidae; genus Symsagittifera; species Symsagittifera roscoffensis. The sequence goes on along the minus strand of NC_087069.1, from coordinate 32,361,367 downwards.
TAGTTTAATTAAATGATGTAGTGATTTAAATTCTACTGATAGTGTATTCGAGTTTCATATCAAGATGATTGTAATAGTGAAAAGCACCAAAGTAAGTATTAATCATTAGGTCATGTAAATGTGTACTGTCGCATTTTTGTGGTACAAGTTTTCCTACAGTGTTTTCATTATTTGTAAAAAATGTGACTGCTCATAGAATTATTGTTCGTGAAATCTGTTAGTGTACAAATTCATTAAATCACAATACGTTTTCACCCTCGATACTCTAGATAAAAAGTACGACCACGTCTTTTCAGCAGCACTTTGCGACATCCAAGCGTATGACTCATACTTTAACAAATTTAACAACTTTTCACTAACCTTTTCGTTTCCTCACAACCAAAGAACGTGATTTGCGTACTAATCATGTTATGTACTTATCAAGCGCAAACTTACACTTACTATAAAGTCATCCAAAATCATTACACTCATAACACACCATCCCAACGAATTCACCATAGATTTCAATACATTAAATCCAAATATACCTCACCATTCGTTTTCAACTTTACTTAATGCATTAAAGATACTAACCTACAAGGCATCCTCCGCAACTATGATCCCATCACCCAGATGTATATATTCTGCCCCTTAACCAAGACCTTCAATGTAGACGAATCTCGCCCGCCAAATTCCCACACGAGTTCCTACAACCTGTCGAAGTTCCGATCCTAGAATTCATCCAAAACACAAAATATAACCACAAACTTTATAACCTCATCCAAAATACTCCATATAAATTCTCACCTAACATTGAAGAGCACAAAATCATTAAAGCACTACAATTGCTTTTGCCACTTCTCCAAACTAAAAACATCACTCGCTTATTAGCTAAACTACTAAAATCATCAGATATCATCCAAGACGTTTTCCCCATGGATTCTTAACAGATGATTAAGGTAAATATGATTTAAATAAATTATACTAACAAATTAGAACAAAACTAACCAATCATTATAAATGTTTTCTTTTTTTACTAGCATTCACCGCACGATCATGCATTGTGTTTTTATAGGGATTTGAATTTGATCGTTTCCTACTAGGGTATAATTGACCGAATGGTTTTGTTTTTGTGTTCGATATTTTTTTTGTCGAAGTTTTATCATTCTAGCAACTTGAAATGTGGTACATGCGTCTTCAAAGAACCAACCAATAGCAGCATGGGTGCGAGTGATGGGATTACAAAGTTTCTCATCGTTTTTGAAACGTAAACGGATTCCTTGATATAATAATGTTTAATTTTTGAAGTTTATTGTGTTGTGTGTTTGCTTTACAATTTAAATGGATCATTTATTTCTACACGGGGCATTCAATTTTTTTTACCAAGAATGCCATAAGATAAACGTCCAGAAGCAACGCGATCAAAAATTTTTTTTATCAAGTTGGATTTGACTCTGATGTAGTTCAAGTTGTGTTTCGTGTGTGGAATCTAGAAAGTTATAAAAAGTCACTAGTTTTCGGTTACTGTCTTTTGTGTTACACTCTTTGAAGGTTTTAACTCGTTTTTGACAGTCTACAGGCTCAAGGCGAAGCAATCTTTCAAAATTTCTCTGGTAATATGATTCACGAATGAGTCTTTTTGTTTCCATCTAAGACTTGAGAACATTGTAGTTTTCTTCGGAAATTTTTTCTGCGAAATTATAACTTCATAGTTTTGCAGCCCGGGCTTTTGAATAAAAAGAAGCAATTACATTCCTGGATTCGATTATCTGTGGTTCTGACTCAGATTGTGTGTTTTGGTTTGTTGCACATTTTTGTAGTGTTTTTTGTTGGTGATCTTAGCAATCATAATGAGTTACGTGGAGACCTTGTCGTCCTGTTTTGGGAGAAGGATCAATAATAGATTGCTCCTTCAGGGTGTGCTAAGAAGTAAAAGAAAATGAGAGACAAAATAATTAAAATACTCAGGTGTGCGATAGTCCTGAAAAAGTTTTTTGAGATGTTATCTAAGCTATTTTCTTTTTTGTGTATCTATCGCATTTCTTAACTAATTCTTATTAATTCAGATTTTTCTCGAAGGGATAATGGCAACGGTTGATGTACTAAGTTGTTCATTCGACTTGATTTTTCAAACATCAGAACTGAACTTAGTTGTGAGAGTATTTGAACCTTGTGTTATTGAATATCTTTATGAATATCGTGTCTGTTTTGTAGTCGACTTAGTGCCCATTTATGTAGGCGACTACTACCGAGGTCTTAGTCAAATAGAGATGATGGCGCTGCAAATTAGTTCCGCTCTAGGCGTAGGGGTTTGCTTGTAGTTTGTAATTCGTTGTATCTTTCGCTCAATTGATTTGGGAAATTTGTTGAAAAAGTATTTGCTATTGATATACATGTTACTGAAGTTTGATGGAAGTGAAATTTTTTTCTGGTAATGATGAAGTTGTTTGTGGAGAAATCTCTATTGGTTCATTCACACGGTTTGGTTTGCCTTGAGAAATGGTATGACTCATTCGATGTGCATGTCTATGTGACGAGACGGGTGGGTTGAATGAGTTTTCTCTGATTTGTTCTGAAGTTTGTGTTGATCCTAAATAATCTGATGAGTTAATTGATATACTTGGAGGCTTCGAATTGTGATACTTGAAAGATCCAGCGGGTCGGGGGTGTTGGTGATGCGGGTCTGTTGAATTCGACTCGGTGTTGTTAGGGTCCTATCGCTTCGTGGATAAAGAATCTGTCTGTCTATTGTGGTTGTCGGGATTTGGGTTTTTTTTTACTTTAGTGTCTAATGCGATATGGGTCTTGTTAGAATGATGTACAGATGTTATATGTTGGTTTGTACTATGGTTGACTTAGGGGTCCGTAGCGATGGGCTGTATTAATGGTTCTGACAACGATTCGTATCTTTCTTTAAAGTATGTAGCGGTGTTAATAGTTCTGACAACCATGCGTGTCTTTCTTCAAAGTCTTTCTTCATGGGTTTTCTACATAAGATAAAAGATTAGATGATTGAGATTGGTTTGATTTACTTTTTGTAAGTGTTTTGTGGGGATGTTGCGATGAGTTGATAAGTGGAGAATCTCTTATGGGGGTTTAGACAGCAATTTTAATTTTTGATTTGGAACTTTGTCACGGTTTATGAAAATGAGGTTCTCGATATTATTTTTCAACAAAAATTATTACTGAAACAAACGCTAAAACATATGCAATTTTTGCTTCTGTAAAACTTTTATAAAGGGTCAAGTTGAGAGTTACTACTGAAAAAAAATTTTGAAATGTCTCAAAAGACCTTTTTTTTGCAAGTTTTGTATCATTTAGAAGAAAAAAGATAGTGATTATTGTACCTGATTAGGATTTCAATAATTTGAGAACGTGAAAAGTACGTTCGGATCAGTAAATGGAAATATATAAATTGTAAGGAAATTTAAAAAAAACTGTTTTAAGCTCTCAAATTTCTGTTACTGAAAACTGTAAAAACTTGGAAAACTTTGTAAAATTGATCAATAAGTGTTTTCTAAAAAACTATATGACTGAGTTTAAAGTGAGCATTCCAAAAGTGGTTTGCTTTCCGATGTATTTGTTTGTTTTTAAATTTATTAAGAGTGGGGTCGAAATAATGATTGATATTTGACAAAGGGGTTGTGTATGAAAAGGTTTTGGTGAAAGGAAGTCTGAAGCTTTTGTTAGGAGATTTCTAATTCCTGTTTTTTTTACGAGAAGACTGGGAACTTTTGTGATGTAACGACGAATTAGTTGAAACAATACCTACAACAACACAACAGTAAATTTCTCCTATTCATCCAAGGCTTACAAGACCACATAATAAAAACAATCCATTTCCACAGACAACTATCCAATCAAAATATATATATATCTGTTGCCCGATATAATCACGAATAGATTACAAAGAACAAAAGAACAAAAAGATGACAAATAATTTTTCAGATCACAATTAAAATTTTTTGTGCAAAAAGACCAATAACAAAACTTTCCTACATAAACAATCAGGACCAATTACAAGAACAATGTTCAACCAATAAATATCCCAACAAGCTTTCCCCTCAGTTTTCTTTTATGACCAACAACGAATTACAACAGATCATAAAAAAACTATCCATTTTTTCAACAAAACAAAAAAATAACAAACAAACAATTCAAAAGACATTAATCAAACTATTCGGAAGATTAGGACTACTTCAACAAAAACCAACAATTTTCCAATAATAATCCACGAAACAATAATTGAAAACTTGATCAAACAATTGCTATTTATCAACCAGATATCGTTGAACCGAAGTGAATAAACACGACAATCACGACAACCCTTTATTCCAAGACAAAATTCAGCATCATACAAAATTAGTTTCCAATCACAAAACGATATGCGTACACAAAGTTACCAACTGAATCAATTGCAAAACGAAATCTCATTACCATTTTATGAACAACAGTATGAAATCACAATGACCGATATATCGAGGAAAAGTATATTTTTGTGCTATTTCTTCAATTGCTTCCTGATGAGTAATTCTGGTGGTGTGTTTCTACTAAGCGTGCCCGGTAAGGGCAAATATTTTCCTGCTCTCAAAATTTTGTAGAAATTTGGAACTTTATCTAATTTTAGTTGAAATCTATAAACTGTAAGCTTAGAGTTAGGCTTTTGTATTAAAAAAATAATACGGGTTTATGATGTGTGAACAAAACTGTTGGATGTTTCGATCTAAGGATTAAAATTTAACCTTCTGTTAACGTATATATTATAGCTGTACATTCTCTCATAAGTGTAGAGAGTCTAAGTTCTGCTTCTGTCAAAAGTCTGGAGTTTGCTTATATAAATATTATTTTGTTTGTGCTTCGACTTGATTATAGAAGTGCTGCGCCAAATTCAAAACTTGATGAGTCGCACGTTGCATAAAAGGGTTTGGATCTGGAATCGTGTTCCACGTTTGTTCGGCTAAAAATGTTTCACTTTCATCAAGGTTTTTGATATTCCAGTGTATACTCAAAATTAATTTGTTGACCTAGTATGTTGTAAAAGGGTCTCATTTAAAGTTATTTATCCGGAGCTTCTTTCCTTTTTTCATTTCACAAAACTTGGTGATATTGATCTAAAATTTTGAGTTTTTCTTGTTCTGTTTGTGATCGTATGAAAACATCATCTATGTATTTGATATCGTTTTCATAGATGAGTGTCTAAAAAGGCAAAAAAAAGCTGCTGGTCTTATTGAGTTGCCATAGAACAGTCTAATAAATTCGTAAAACTATTTTCAAACTAAAAATTGTGTTGAACGACGTAAGAACTCAACTAATAGCGTTAAGTTGCACTGTTCATATCGGCTGATGTAGAATAGTTTATTGTCCTATGAATTTTGAGAGAATTAGTTGTATGGGTTCTACGGGAATTACTTAAAATTGTATCTAAGGAGTTTCGCCGTATGCAAAAATTTTGATTTCCTTTATGAATCTTTTTTCTTAGCTTGCAGATTTTTTTAACTGGCGAATTGACTTCATAATGCTCAAGAACATCTAGTAGTTTGTTTACTTTTCTTGTAAAAGTATCGTATTTTTTTGGCGCAAAGTTTTTTTGAAGCATTGTAGAGTATAACTGGTAGAATTAAAGGTGAGTGTATTTTCCCGACTTATTTTCCGATGTTGCATATAACATAGGATGTTTTACTGAAATTTTTTTTGTTGTTTCTACATTTCTTGTAACTAAACTTCTGTTGTTTTACTAATTTTCTCGTTGTTTTATTTGAGTGCTGAAAGTTAAAAATTGTGAAAAATTTGAGGTTCGTTTTTGTATTTTGGACGCTTTAGTAGGTAAAGCATCCTGCGTTTTCAAGCCTTTGGGTTTTCCAATTCAACACTTCTTTGATAAGTATTGTAGGTTGACAAACATCTAATAGCTTTAAAATAATTTTTATTCGGTATGATTTTTATTAATGGTATAACGTTCCATTGGTTTAGTAAGATCCTAATAGTCCAAAATGAGGATGATGATTGATTTGCATGGTGAATTGTTGTGTACAAGTGGCGCAATTACGTCTTTATTGGCGTTGTTTGCAGATTAATTAGAGGAAATGGTTACCCTAAAGAATTTATGAGTTGGTCTGAAATCAAGGTCAGACATTTATTACTGTTGTGTGTTCTGATTATCATTATATTGATGGACATGGCTGATTGAAAAATCATATCAAAGACCAGATAATGGTTTCAATTATTTTCATTGTTGGTTGTAAGTACGGTAAATTTTTGAAAAACATAGAGGCTGTTCTTAACGTCATCGGAAAAATGTTGAAACGATTTATTTTTTTAATATTTATTGTTGAAATGTGATTAACTATTTAGAATATTTTTTGGTAACATTTTAGTGACAATTGGAATTGCTGCTATTTTGTATTTAGTATCTATAGTTTGAAATATTTAATTAAATTTTGATTTAGTTATATCTTACTTGCTGATAATCATGATAATTGAATTTTGCCATCGATTATTAAGCTTAAGCATTGTGCTGTAGCAAGTCTGCTTTGAATTTTTGGAAGTCGAACTTTAGGATTAAAAAAAAGAATTTCATTCCGTGTAATCACAGTACTAAAACATGAATCTGCTACTGAATCTAATAAAAATCTTTTTCAAGGTCTAATGATAAAAAAAGTTTTCTTCTTTTTTGGACTTTCTAATTTTCTGGAAAAAGTCTACATTAAGTCAACACTAACTTTCTTTTGTGTTGTACTCTGGTATAAAAAACTTACATTGATTTAGTTGTCAATCATGTTTCCTAAAACTATATAGGTTTGAGTGGAAGATGTAATGGTGAGTGTATTTTTCGGACATCAATTTTTGATATTGCATGAACCATAGAGTAATTTGCTAAAAAGTTTGCTAGGTGTTTAAATTCTTGTTAAATTTTTAGTGTTGGAACTTAAACAATTGAAAAAATTTGTTGTTCATTTGTCTTTTTGGAAGTTTAAATATGTAAAATAACCTCTGATTTTAGTCACTTATGATAAATTTTCAAGATACTTCATTGTTTATTATTGTATATTGACAAACATCTGGAACCAGTTCTAAACTACCTTCTATAAACAAACTATATTATTGATAAAACTAGCCCTATAAAACAATATTAATTAACCAATCAAATTCCATCATTAACATTGACACTTATTTGTAAGTGCTGTGCTGAAACGTTTTTTTTTCAAATGACAGGTAAGATAATGATTGCAAAATGCTTTAATCCATATTGGTGCGTTTAAAAATGTTGTACGTTATTACAACAACCATGATAGATATATTTCTTTCCTTCTGAAGAGGGCGATATAGGGCCTTGTGTTTTTTTGAAATACTATTTTTTGTCCTTTAAAGTCTTGTTTTGCCGCATTGTTTTTGATAAAGGAAGGATTCCTTTAACTGACATGTGTTACAGTCATATCAAATTAATTTTATCCAAGTTTTTAATGAGGAAAAATAAATATTGAGTGAAGTTGGAGTATGTTTTGTCTGAACATGTATGTCCTTTTGTCTTCAAAGAATGTAATATTAGAAAAGCTATTAACATCAGACTTAAAAAAAAGAAAGTAGTTTCAATAATTTCAATTCTGGGTTATGATATTCTAATATGTCGCTGTTTTTGTTTAGTGTTGCTAATTAAAATTGCGAAAATATCTGAGTAGTGTTTTATTTCCTAGTCCTAAAACTGTTAGATCGGTTTTTGCGGGTTGAATTTTGTATTTTAGGCCAAGATTTTTTTTGGTGTTTTAAAGGGTCAAGGTTTTGATATTTCTCAACTAAATAAATTGTTAAGATGACTGTGCATTGCAGAAGAGACTTCTTGAGGTGATTTCTTGAGGGGATTTCTTGAGTTGATAAAGGTATGTTATGAGCTGGGTCTTTTTGAATCAAATAATAATTTATAGTTACTTTTTGTCTGCTAGTGTTTGCTAAAATTAGGGCTTCTAATAGGTCTACTTTTCCTATTATTGGGAAATTTTTACTTTAAAGTTTGCCATGGATTTTAAATATGTAATGTTTTTTATTCATGATGAATATGGTATAAGTTTGATTGTGTTGTTTTCTTTTAAATCAAGTTTGTTATGATTGATTTGCCAATATAACTAACGTAGAAACTGTTCTAAGTGATTTAATTGTTAATTAGCAGAGTCAATTTGACTGAACATTTATATTCTAATTGTGGTAACGTTTCGTCTATATCGAGGAAAAATGTATTTTTTGTGCTATTTCTTCAATTGCTTCCTGGTGAGTAATTCTGGTGATGTATTTCTACTAACCGCTGGTCTGTCCGGTAAGGGCAAAAGTTTTCCTGCTCTCAAAACTTTGTATAGGTTTGGAACTTTATCTAATAATAGTTGAAATCTATAAACTCTATGCTTAGGGTTAGGTTGTTGTATAAAAAAGAGTATTATGGGTTTATGAACCGAAACAAAAATGTTGGATGTTTTGATCCAAGGACTAAAACTTAATCTTCTTTTAACGTATATACTATAGCTGTTCATTCTATCATAACTGTAGAGAATCTAAGTTCTGCTTCTGTCAAAAGTCTGGAGTTTGCTGATATAAAAGTTATTTTGTTTGTGCTTCGACTTGATTATAGAAGTGCTGCGCCAAAACCAAAAACTGATGCGTCGCACGTTGCATAAAAGGGTTTGGATGTGGAATCGTGTTCAACATACATTTGTTTGGCTAAAAAGAATTCACTTTCATTAAATTTTTTGATAACCCAGGGTATAATCAAAATTAATTTGTTGACCTAGTATGTTGATAAAAAGTCTCATTTAATGTTATTTATCCGGAGCTTCTTTCCTTTTTCCAGTTAACAAATTTGGTGATATTGATCAAGACTTTGAATCTTTCTTTTTCTGTTTGTAATCGTATGAAAACATCATCTAAGTATTTGATATCGTTTTTAATCATGAGTGGTCTAAAAAGGCAAAAAAGCTGCTGGTCTTATTGAGATGCCATAGAACAGTCTAATAAATTCGTAAAACTAATTTCCAACAAAAAAATGAGGGTGCATTTAAAAATGTTGTACGTTATTACAACAACCATGATAGATATATGTCTTTCCTTCTGAAGAGGGCGATATAGGGCCTTGTGTTTTTTTTGAAATACAATTTTTTGTCCTTAAAAGTCTTGTTTTGCCGCATTGTTTTTGATAAGGGAAGGATTCCTTTAACTGACATGTGTTACAGTCATATCAAATTAATTTTATCCATGTTTTTAATGAGGAAAAATAAATATTGAGTGAAGTTGGAGTATGTTTTGTCTGAACATATATGTCCTTTTGTCTTCAAAGAATGTAGTATTAGAAAAACTATTAACATCAGACTTTAAAAAAAGAAAGTAGTTTCAATAATTTCAATTCTGGGTTATGATATTCTAATATGTCGCTGTTTTTGCTTAGTGTTGCTAATTAAAATTGCAAAAATATCTGAGTAGCGTTTTATTTCCTAGTCCTAAAACTGTTAGATCGGTTTTTGCGGGTTGAATTTTGTATTTTAGGCCAAGATTTTTTTTGGTGTTTTAAAGGGTCAAGGTTTTGATATTTCTTAACTAAATAAATTGTTAAGATGACTGTGCATTGCAGAAGAGACTTCTTGAGGTGATTTCTTGAGGGGATTTCTTGAGTTGATAAAGGTATGTTATGAGCTGGGTCTTTTTGAATCAAATAATAATTTATAGTTACTTTTTGTCTGCTAGTGTTTGCTAAAATTAGGGCTCCTAATAGGTCTACTTTTCCTATTATTGGGAAATTTTTACTTTAAAGTTTGCCATGGATTTTAAATATGTAATGTTTTTTATTCATGATGAATATGGTATAAGTTTGATTGTGTTGTTTTCTTTTAAATCAAATTTGTTATGATTGATTTGCCAATATAACTAACGTAGAAACTGTTCTAAGTGATTTAATTGTTAATTAGCAGAGTCAATTTGACTGAACATTTATATTCTAATTGTGGTAACGTTTCGTCTATATCGAGGAAAAATGTATTTTTTGTGCTATTTCTTCAATTGCTTCCTGGTGAGTAATTCTGGTGATGTATTTCTACTAACCGCTGGTCTTTCCGGTAAGGGCAAAAGTTTTCCTGCTCTCAAAACTTTGTATAGGTTTGGAACTTTATCTAATAATAGTTGAAATCTATAAACTCTTAGGGTTAGGTTGTTGTATAAGAAAGAGTATTATGGGTTTATGAACCGAAACAAAAATGTTGGATGTTTTGATCCAAGGACTAAAACTTAATCTTCTTTTAACGTATATACTATAGCTGTTCATTCTATCATAACTGTAGAGAATCTAAGTTCTGCTTCTGTCAAAAGTCTGGAGTTTGCTGATATAAAAGTTATTTTGTTTGTGCTTCGACTTGATTATAGAAGTGCTGCGCCAAATCCAAAAACTGATGCGTCGCACGTTGCATAAAAGGGTTTGGATGTGGAATCGTGTTCAACATACATTTGTTTGGCTAAAAAGAATTCACTTTCATTAAATTTTTTGATAACCCAGGGTATAATCAAAATTAATTTGTTGACCTAGTATGTTGATAAAAAGTCTCATTTAATGTTATTTATCCGGAGCTTCTTTCCTTTTTTCAGTTAACAAATTTATAAACTCTTAGGGTTAGGAGTTTACAAATCTATAAACTCTTAGGGTTAGGTTGTTGTATAAGAAAGAGTATTATGGGTTTATGAACCGAAACAAAAATGTTGGATGTTTTGATCCAAGGACTAAAACTTAATCTTCTTTTAACGTATATACTATAGCTGTTCATTCTATCATAACTGTAGAGAATCTAAGTTCTGCTTCTGTCAAAAGTCTGGAGTTTGCTGATATAAAAGTTATTTTGTTTGTGCTTCGACTTGATTATAGAAGTGCTGCGCCAAATCCAAAAACTGATGCGTCGCACGTTGCATAAAAGGGTTTGGATGTGGAATCGTGTTCAACATACATTTGTTTGGCTAAAAAGAATTCACTTTCATTAAATTTTTTGATAACCCAGGGTATAATCAAAATTAATTTGTTGACCTAGTATGTTGATAAAAAGTCTCATTTAATGTTATTTATCCGGAGCTTCTTTCCTTTTTTCAGTTAACAAATTTGGTGATATTGATCTAAAACTTTGAATCTTTCTTTTTCTGTTTGTAATCGTATGAAAACATCATCTAAGTTTTTGATATCGTTTTTAATCATGAGTGGTCTAAAAAGGCAAAAAAGCTGCTGGTCTTATTGAGATGCCATAGAACAGTCTAATAAATTCGTAAAACTAATTTCCAACAAAAAAATGAACGACGTAATGACTTATCTAATAGCAAAAAGTTATATGCACTGTTAATATCGGCTGTTGTACAATACTTTATTGTCCTATAAGTTTCGTGAGGCTTAGTTGTATGGGTTCTACGGGAATTACTCAAAATTTTATCTCAGGAGTTTTGCCGTTTGCAAAAATATTGACTTCCTTTTTGAATCTTTTTTCTTAGTTTGTTGATTTTTTTAACTGGCGAATTAACTTTATAATGCTCAAGAAAATCTAGTAGTTTGTTTACTTTTCTTGTAAATGTATCGTACTTGTTTGGCGCCAAGTTTTTTTGAAGCAGTGTAGAGTATAACTGGTAGAATTAAAGGTGAGTGTATTTTTCCGACTTACTTTCTGATGTTGCATATAACATAGGATATTTTACTGAAAGTTTTTTTGTTGTTTCTACATTTCTTGTAACTAAACTTCTGTTGTTTTACAAAGTTTCTCGTTGTTTTATTTGATTGTTGAAAATTAAAAATTGTGAAAAATTTGAAGTTCGTTTTTGTATATTGGAAGCTTTAATAGGTAAAGCAACTTGCGTTTCTCAGCCACTTGGGTTTTCCAATTCAACAATTCTTTGATAATTATTGTAGGTTGACAAACATCTAATAGCTTCAAAATAATTTTTATTTGGTACGATTTTTATACATGGTATAACGTTCCATTCGTTTAGTAATATCTTAATAGTCCGAAATGAGGATGGTGATTGATTTGCATGGTGAATTGTTGTATACAAGTAGCGCAATTACGTCCCTATTGGCGTTGTTTGCAGATTAATTAGAGGAAATTGTTACCCTAAAGAATTTATGAATTGGTCTGAAATCAAGGTCAGGCATTTATTACTGTTGTGTGTTCTGATCATCATTATATTGATGGACATGGTTGATTGAAAAAGTATATCAAAGACCAGATAAAGGTTTCAATTATTTTCGTTGTTGGTTGTAAATAGGGTAATTTTTTGAAAAAAGTAGAGGCTGTTCTTAACGTCTTCGGAAAAATGTTAAAAAGGTTTATTTTTTTTTATATTTATAGTTGAAGTGTAATAAACTATTTAGATTTTTTTGGTATCATTTTAGTGACACTTGGTATTAGTATTAAGTATCTATAGTTTGAAAAATTTAATTAAATTTTGATTCAGTTTTATCGTGTTTGCTGATAATCAAGATAATTGATTTTTGCCATCGATTATTAAGCTTAAGCCTTGTGCTGTAGCAAGTTTGCTTGAAATTTTTGGAAATCGAAATTTAGGATTAAAAAATTAAAATTCATTCCGTATAATAACATTACTAATACATGAATCTGCTACTGAATCTGATACAAAAAATTTTCAAGGTCTAATGATTGAAAATGTTTTCTTCTCTGGACTTCTAATTTTCTAGAGAATGTCTACATTAAGTCAACACTAGTTTTCTTTTGTGTTGTACTCTGGTATGAATTGTTTACATTGGCTTCAATCGTGTGTCAATCATGTTTCATGTCTTCATGTCTTCACGGTGTCAATCATGTTTCTTAAAACTATATAAGCTTGAGTGGAAGATGTAATAGTGAGTGTATTTTTCGGACATCAATTTTTGATATTGCACATGCCATAGAGTAGTTAACTAAAAAATTTGCTAGGTGTTCAAATTCTTGATTTTTTTAGTGTTGGAAGTTAAAAATTGTGAAAAAAAATTTGTTGTTCATTTGTCTATTTGGAAGTTTAAATATGTAACAGAACCTCTGTTTTTAGTCACTTATAATAAATTTTCTAGATACTTCATTGTTTATTATTGTATATTGACAAACATCCGGAACCAGTTCTCAAGTACTATCTATAAACCAATTTTCTTATTGATAAAACTAGCCCTATAAAATATTACTAACTACCCAATCAAATTCCATCATTAACATTGACACTTATTTGTAAGTGCTGTGATAAAACGGTTTTTTTTCAAATGACAGGAAAGATAATGATTGCAAAATACTTTAATCCATATTGGTGGATACAAAATACTTTAATCCATATCAAAAACCTAACGACTGATAAAATGATACACAGTTAGTTCTTTTACTGATTGATAAACACAAAGTAGAGTTAGCAAAAAATTTTAAAGTTCATTAAATTTATGAAAAAAAACTTGCTTCCTTCAACCCAGTTTCAACGCCTGAAACGTAACCAAGTTTATTAAAAAAGTAACATCATATAAGTTCTAACTCTAGAAATTTTTTGAAAAAGACTAAGATAATTTTTTGAGAAATTCATCATTTTAATTAGGATATACAGTGAAGAACTTCGGCTACTCATCCTTCACTTGAGCCATTCCTTTAAGATGACCCAGGCTAAAGCCCTTCATTCATTAATAATTTCTAAAACAATAATCAACGATCTATTTGTGTTCTAACGATACCTGAATCTTGTGGATTGTTTTATTCTTTTGCAACCGTTGATCACAAATCATACCCCTAGGTGAGGTTAGGTAAACTTGTCATATAAAAAAACTAGTCACGAGAAAGTAAAAAATTATGCTAACGAATTGGTATATCCTCTCTCCAACCCCTCAACCGCGCCAGTCTATACGAAACCTATACAAAAACCGTAAGAACTAATAATTTGAGAAATAAAAACTGTAACCTCCGAGCATTGCATCTTTCATCATAAACTTTATGTCAAAATATAATTTGAACAGTAAACAAACAATCATATTACACAATTGTTTTATAAAAAACAAAAGATCTGATCTGCTTAATACACCACACAAATAAACAACAGGATCAAATCAAAACGACAAACACGAAAAAAAAATAATAGCAAAACAAAACTAATTCTTAGAAGAAAATTTTGAAAAACACGTAACGAAACTTCAGAAACAGACACAACAACAACACAAGAACTTCAGAATTAAAAAGATTCAATAGATGAAAATAACCCGAAAGATAAACAATTTTTTTTGATAGACTCAGAGTCTACATCACCATCATCAATTGAAGGTAAAAGCAGAATTTAAAAATCTAATTTTATAAAACCGCTACGACTGTATAATTGGATTCAGCCAATCAGACACATTGAAATTTACACATTAAACAGTTCTAAGAGACAAAAAACGATCAAAAAACAAAAAATTTTACGTTACCGCAATGCCTCGCTTTGTTATCCATCCACAAAGTGATCTCACGCGAGGACAAGTACAATTTTATCACAAGCTGTATGTTTATTTGTTCGAAAAAGAAAACAGTTCATGCATACAGGAATTTCCCGAAACAAGAAAAAAAGAAAAAATCTCCATCACTACATTAAAGGCATTTGCAATATCACCCAAACCAAACCAAACAACACTTCAAATACAAACAGATGACATAGTTATAGAGTTCTCAAAAAACTTCACAGAATACATAAGAATTAGACGAGATCAAAAGTCACAAAGAGCAAATTCAATTTCTACAAACAATGTTTTTTCTATTGTTTTTAGTTATATATCTATATTACAATTACAAGAAACTCAAAATAAATCACCACTTCAAACATATCGACACTCCACTGTAATACAAAGTATTTATCTTTTAACAAAATTCTTAGACAAAATCCGTGGAAATTACACTGGTACTGACACATCACAAAATGTGAAAGATGACCTACAACGAACATTAGCGTGGTTTGTAATTAATTTATGTTGATTTCAACATCAAGAAAAAATTTTCAACAACAGACTTCAGACGATGAAACTATACTCGCCGATCAAACATTTTATGTTTGGGACCCTGATTGGTCTCATCCTTCTCTTATTAATATAACAACTGTTATATCACGTGCAGCAATTAACACTATGTCTGTACTCACCTTTTCTGTACCAAGATTGTGTAACAGTTTCTCCACTCACTATTGATGCGCAGCTTTCAAATTATATCGCAATGTTCAACAAAAAAAAACAGAAAATATTAGTTTGAACTCCACATTCATCAATGCACAAGAAACCCTTAATTGAACATAAAATTTTACACCAGAAGATAATCAAACCCCATCACAATTTATCACAGTTAACGACGAAATAGTTGAAACAATACCTACAACAACACAACAGTAAATTTCTCCTATTCATCCAACGCTTACAAGACCACATAATAAAAACACTCCATTTCCACAGACAACTATCCAATCATTAAAAAATACATCTGTTGCCCGATATAATCACGAATAGATTACAAAGAACAAAAACATGACAAATGATTTTTCAGGTCACAATTAAAAATTTTTGTGCAAAAAGACCAATAACAAAACCCTCCTACATAAACAATCAGGACCAAATACAAGGACAATGTTACAACCAATAAATATCCCAACAAGCTTTCCCCTCAAATTTCTTTTATGACCAACAACGAGTTACAACAGATCATAAAAAAAACTATCCATTTTTTCAACAAAACAAAAAAAAACAAACAAACAGTTCAGAAGAGATTAATCAAACTATTCGGAAGATTAGGACTACTTCAACAAAAAACAACAATTTTCCAATAATAATCCACGAAATAATAATTGAAATGTTGATCAAACAGTTGCAATTTATCAACCAGATATCTTTGAACCGAAGTGAACAAACACGACAATCACGACAACCCTTTATCCCAAGACAAAATTCAGCATCATTTAAAAATAGTTTCCAATCACAAAACGCTATGCATACACAAAGTTACCAACTAAATCAATTGCAAAACGAAATCTCGTTACTTCATAATGCTCAAGAACATCTAGTAGTTTGTTTACTTTTCTTGTAAATGTATCGTATTTTTTTGGCGCAAAGTTTTTTTGAAGCATTGTAGAGTATAACTGGTAGAATTAAAGGTGAGTGTCTTTTCCCGACTTATTTTCTGATGTTGCATATAACATAGGATGTTTTACTGAAATTTTTTTGTTGTTTCTACATTTCTTGTAACTAAATTTCTGTTGTTTTACTAAGTTTCTCGTTGTTTTATTTGATTGTTGAAAGTTAAAAATTGTGAAAAATTTGATGTTCGTTTTTGTATATTGGAAGCTTTAATAGGTAAAGCAACTTGCGTTTCTCAGCCACTTGGGTTTTCCAATTCAACAATTCTTTGATAATTATTGTAGGTTGACAAACATCTAATAGCTTCAAAATAATTTTTATTTGGTACGATTTTTATACATGGTATAACGTTCCATTCGTTTAGTAATATCTTAATAGTCCGAAATGAGGATGGTGATTGATTTGCATGGTGAATTGTGGTATACAAGTAGCGCAATTACGTCCCTATTGGCGTTGTTTGCAGATTAATTAGAGGAAATTGTTACCCTAAAGAATTTATGAATTGGTCTGAAATCAAGGTCAGACATTTATTACTGTTGTGTGTTCTGATCATCATTATATTGATGGACATGGTTGATTGAAAAATTATATCAAAGACCAGATAAAGGTTTTAATTTTGATTCAGTTTTATCGTGTTTGCTGATAATCAAGATAATTGATTTTTGCCATCGAGTATTAAGCTTAAGCCTTGTGCTGTAGCAAGTTTGCTTGAAATTTTTGGAAGTCGAAATTTAGGATTAAAAAAATAAAATTCATTCCGTATAATAACATTACTAATACATGAATCTGCTACTGAATCTGATACAAAAAATTTTCAAGGTCTAATGATTGAAAATGTTTTCTTCTCTGGACTTCTAATTTTCTAGAGAATGTCTACATTAAGTCAACACTAGTTTTCTTTTGTGTTGTACTCTGGTATAAATTGTTTACATTGGCTTAGGTGTCAATCATGTTTCTTAAAACTATATAGGTTTGAGTGGAAGATGTAATAGTGAGTGTATTTTTCATACATCAATTTTTGATATTGCACATGCCATAGAGTAGTTAACTAAAAAGTTTGCTAGGTGTTCAAATTCTTGATTTTTTTAGTGTTGGAAGTTAAATATTGTGAAAATCATTTGTCTATTTGGAAGTTTAAATATGTAACAGAACCTCTGTTTTTAGTCACTTATAATAAATTTTCTAGATACTTCATTGTTTATTATTGTATATTGACAAACATCCGGAACCAGTTCTCCAATACTATCTATAAACCAATTTTCTTATTGATAAAACTAGCCCTATAAAATATTACTAACTACCCAATCAAATTCCATCATTAACATTGACAATTATTTGTAAGTGCTGTGATAAAACGGTTTATTTCAAATGACAGGAAAGAAAATGATTGCAAAATAATTTAATCCATATTGGTGGATACAAAATACTTTAATCCATATCAAAAACCTAACGACTGATAAAATGATACACAGTTCGTTCTTTTACTGATTGATAAACACAAAGTAGAGTTAGCAAAAAATTTTAAAGTTCATTAAATTTATGAAAAAAAACTTGCTTCCTTCAACCCAGTTTCAACGCCTGAAACGTAACCAAGTTTATTAAAAAAGTAACATCATATAAGTTCTAACTCTAGAAATTGTTTGAAAAAGACTAAGATAATTTTTTGAAAAATTCATCATTTTAATTAGGATATACAGTGAAGAACTTCGGCTACTCATCCTTCACTTGAGCCATTCCTTTAGGATGACCCAGGCTAAAGCCCTTCATTCATTAATAATTTCTAAAACAATAATCAACGATCTACTTGTGTTCTAACGATACCTGAATCTTGTGGATTGTTTTATTCTTTTGCAACCGTTGATCACAAATCATACCCCTAGGTGAGGTTAGGTAAACTTGTCATATAAAAAAACTAGTCACGAGAAAGTAAAAAATTATGCTAACGAATTGGTATATCCACTCTCCAACCCCTCAACCGCGCCAGTCTATACGAAACCTATACAAAAACCGTAAGAACTAATAGTTTGAGAAATAAAAACTGTAACCTCCGAGTATTGCATCTTTCATCATAAACTTTATGTCAAAATATAATTTGAACAGTAAACAAACAATCATATTACACAATTGTTTTATAAAAAACAAAAGATCTGATCTGGTTAATACACCACACAAATAAACAACAGGATCAAATCAAAACGAAAAACACGAAAAAAAAATAATAGCAAAACAAAACTAATTCTTAGAAGAAAATTTTGAAAAACACGTAACGAAACTTCAGAAACAGACACAACAACAACACAAGAACTTCAGAATTAAAAAGATTCAATAGATGAAAATAACCCGAAAGATAAACAATTTTTTTTGATAGACTCAGAGTCTACATCACCATCATCAATTGAAGGTAAAAGCAGAATTTAAAAATCTAATTTTATAAAACCGCTACGACTGTATAATTGGATTCAGCCAATCAGACACATTGAAATTTACACATTAAACAGTTCTAAGAGACAAAAAACGATCAAAAAACAAAAAATTTTACGTTACCGCAATGCCTCGCTTTGTTATCCATCCACAAAGTGATCTCACGCGAGGACAAGTACAATTTGATCACAAGCTGTATGTTTATTTGTTCGAAAAAGAAAACAGTTCATGCATACAGGAATTTCCCGAAACAAGAAAAAAAGAAAAAATCTCCATCACTACATTAAAGGCATTTGCAATATTACCCAAACCAAACCAAACAACACTTCAAATACAAACAGATGACATAGTTATAGAGTTCTCAAAAAACTTGAGAACTTCTCAAACAGAATACATAAGAATTAGACGAGATCAAAAGTCACAAAGAGCAAATTCAATTTCTACAAACAAAGTATTTATCTTTTAACAAAATTCTTAGACAAAATCCGTGGAAATTACACTGGTACTGACACATCACAAAATGTGAAAGATGACCTACAACGAATATTAGCGTGGTTTGTAATTAATTTATGTTGATTTCAACATCAAGAAAAAATTTTCAACAACAGACTTCAGACGATGGAACTATACTCGCCGATCAAACATTTTATGTTTGGGACCCTGATTGGTCTCACCCTTCTCTTATTAATATAACAACTATTATATCACGTGCAGCAATTAACACTATGTCTGTACTCACCTTTTCTGTACCAAGATTGTGTAACAGTTTCTCCAATCACTATTGATGCGCAGCTTTCAAATTATACCGCAATGTTCAACAAAAAAAAACAGAAAATATTAGTTTGAACTCCACATTCATCAATGCACAAGAAACCCTTAATTGAACATAAAATTTTACACCAGAAGATAATCAAACCCCATCACAATTTATCACAGTTAACGACGAAATAGTTGAAACAATACCTACAACAACACAACAGTAAATTTCTCCTATTCATCCAACGCTTACAAGACCACATAATAAAAACACTCCATTTCCACAGACAACTATCCAATCATTAAAAAATACATCTGTTGCCCGATATAATCACGAATAGATTACAAAGAACAAAAACATGACAAATGATTTTTCAGGTCCCAATTAAAAATTTTTGTGCAAAAAGACCAATAACAAAACCCTCCTACATAAACAATCAGGACCAATTACAAGGACAATGTTACAACCAATAAATATCCCAACAAGCTTTCCCCTCAGTTTTCTTTTATGACCAACAACGAGTTACAACAGATCATAAAAAAACTATCCATTTTTTCAACAAAACAAAAAAAACAAACAAACAGTTCAGAAGAGATTAATCAAGCTATTCGGAAGATTAGGACTACTTCAACAAAAAACAACAATTTTCCAATAATAATCCACGAAATAATAATTGAAATGTTGATCAAACAGTTGCAATTTATCAACCAGATATCTTTGAAACGAAGTGAACAAACACGACAATCACGACAACCCTTTATTCCAAGACAAAATTCAGCATCATTTAAAAATAGTTTCCAATCACAAAACGCTATGCATACACAAAGTTACCAACTAAATCAATTGCAAAACGAAATCTCATTGCCATTTTATGAACAACAGTATGAAATCACAAAGACCCAACTTATTATCTCAAATTCCTATTGCAGCAGAATCGCTCAAAACGACTGTGGATCCATGCCTTATGGGTGGATCATCTATATCTTCAAATAAACCACTAATGATATATACAGGAACACCACTAAATCAAAATTGAATACATAGACGCACAGCTCTAGTCCAAATCACCCTTGATAGTGTAGCTCAAAAATGGTTCTCAGTTTTACCTATAGACATTAAAACAAATTGGAAAAGGTTTTCCTACGAACTTTCATAATTGTTCGACTCTGAAATGTTCGACTCTGTTCCACATCAAATAATTTTGTGCAAAGAAATTCGTAGACTCCTCAACGAGAAAATCAAACAACTCGCAGTTAAATTTGAAACAAAAGTAAGAAAATCATATTCGCCTAATATGCATGATTACAAAAAGACGAAAAAGACAGAAGTCCTAGGTATGACTCTAACACCACCACTATGTAAGATTGCAATGTAAAAAATAGCATCACATCCATCATCATTTCGAGAAGTATTTAATTATTATTCAGCTAATAACTTCACAAATAAAAAATGGTCATGACTCTGACAACGAGTTAGCAGAAAAAAATTCATTCAAATATTAAATACCTATGAAAAGAATCCATCATTCAAAAATTCAAAGATAAGCCATCATTCAAAAAAAATGGTGCATTTATTGTCGTAGATATGGACAAAGCATTGCTGAATGTAGACAAAAACAACATTATGATCAAAACAAACCACAGAAACCTAGAGAACCAAATAAATATTTTGCCAATATATGAAAAAAAGATCAAAATCTACCAAACAAAAACATTCACTGTAATAATGCTTCAGGAAAACCCTTCCAGACAGCTACCTTAGTTATAGGCAACGATCACCTTTTCGAAATAGTTTTCGCTGAAGAACAACAGACAGAAAAAAAATTACAAAATTACTCTCAAAATAGATAAAACAGATCAAACTTTCAAAACAATCAATATTGAAATAACTTTTCCCTTCTAACGGAAATAACTTTTTCCATTTCGCAATATTTTTTCAAGATCAAACTCAAACAAAAGCAATTCTCAAACTATAACAGAAATTGTTCCTACTCGAACCCGGAACAGATACTATTCTAATGATCTTTTAAGAAACTCATCAAACTATCTAAATCAAAATTGTTCAAACAATAGAAGTCGAAATTATTCTAAAAACAGACCTCGAATTTACTCCAACAATAGACCAAATAACAACAATAACAAAAACAGATCCCGTGATAGCTCTAGGAATCAAAACAACAACAATCCAAACAGAAGAAGATCAACCAGACCCTCCGGTATTGACGATACTGGAAATTCGGAATTACAATTGAGTCACATTCATTGCAAAACCACAGACGAGGAAAGCGAAACAAAAAGTACCTTTTTAATGAACATACTTCAAGTCGACAACGAATACGAAAAACCAATCGATAAGAATTATTATCAAAACAATGCAAGCATTTCTAACCTCGAAAAGCCAAACGATAGCCAAAATCAAACAAAATACTTTCCAAAAACTATTAAAAACAGTTCAAAAATGAAAACTGTTTAATAAAACATAACAAATCAAATACAACAACCTAAAGAAAAAATTCGGACAATTCCCATTCTCTCAAAAAGTCCAAAGAGAGACGATTTTCAATCAGCATAACTCAAAATTGATTTCCTAATTGATTCAGGAGCAGAATCGATTATTATAATCATCCCCACATGTAACGTAATCCAAATTCTACATCCAAGACTATAATTTTTGCAAACTTCAATAAAATTAGCCACATCGCAAGTATTAAATTTTGCCAGTTGTGGAAAAAAAAACAATTAAGCCTTGTTCCGACCCGAAGCCAAGTTAAGCTTTTAAATAAACCCTTCAGACAAATATTCCATATCACAGATATGAAACACAAAATTGTTGGAAAACCGTTTATAACCAAATTAATTCCCGCTAATATTGTTTTGAATAGCAAATTGTACGTAAAAGAAAAGTATACGAGAATAAATATTACATCTCTAACCTTTTTTCAAAGACTTAATAAACAACCTCCACATTTTAACAAAATTTTACTCTATATACAATCAAAAACGCAACCACTTGAAACTACTATCCGGAAGTGAATATAACATTTCTATAAATCAAGTTTATCAATACAAAATTGATCAAAATAGACAACTGTTATACATGTATGACTTGAACTTAAACCAATCTATAAGTTTTTACGAGTAGCAATCTCGTCCATTAAAAATACGAAAGATATAAACTCAGACATAAACTCTTCACGCGTATGCAACAACTGATCGTACAAAATTACCCCTGGGTTTTCTAGGAAATTGCGAAACAAATGCAACATTTTATCCAACTGAAGAAAGAGTATTTAGAGTAAACGTTGTTTTAAAGCTACTGGACATTTGTAAATAGTCATTGCTTATTGAAGAACTAACCATTAAAATTACTACAAACGACTCGATTAGTTCACAAAAACGATTAGTTCGCAAAATATAGATTAGTTCACAAAAACAGCTTGTTCTAAACCTACATTTCAAACTTTGAATTATAGAAATGAATAACAAAACTTTCTCACAATTTTCAGTTTTCCACAATCTCAATATAACTGACAACAAATTGATATATTAGTAGAACTATTACAAAAACACCCAATGGCTCATGCTTTATCAAAATGTGATGTTTGAAAAATAAAATCACCTTTACACCTCCATCTTAAACCTGACGCAGTTTTCAACATGTAACAAGCACAAAAAGTACCACTTCAACAACAATACAAAATGAACGGTTTACTATACATTCTGGATTAATATGAAATTACCTCACCAGTAACTGAAGAAGAACAACCGAAACGAAATATCTTCATAAACCCTGTTATCATTCTCGCTGAAGGCGAATCACTTAGAAATGTCTTAGACGCAAAATATCTCAATTCACTAATTGATGAAGCTAAATGTAAATGGCCCATTGAACCAATCCAAATAAGACTCACCGAAACAAATGGACAGTAATACATAACTGCTGTCATGAACAGCGCATGTTATCAAATATCATTAGACGAGAAACCACGACACTTCAGCACAATTAATTATTGAAAACCAACAGTACGAATTTATTAGACTTTTGAATGGATTTTCCAGCATTTTTTCAGTCTTTATGAGAAAAGTTTTACGACCACTCATCCTAAGTAAGAATTTTATAACATATCGAGACAATATTTTTATACAATCTCAAACAAAACACGGAATGTTTAAAATATTAGATCAATATCATCAGATTTTTTTTTAAAAAAACTGCAGGCAGCCCCAGATAACTCATGTTCCTTTCTTAACCGTGTTAAATTCCGTGGACGTATTTGTGAAGGCAACACATTTCCTAAAATTTCGAATAGATGCTTTATTGAAATTCCAATCTCCATCAAATGAAAAGAAAATCCAAGAATTTCTTGGAATGCTAAATTTTTAACAACTATGTCTATAAATTGCTAGTATATCCAATTTGATTAGACATTAGGACATCAAAAACGTTTCGATGAAAAAAGTCTTCATCATAGAACAGATATCAAACACGATTCTGGATTTAGATCAACCATTTTTTGCTAATTGTAACGCTTCAAATTTTGGAATTGGCACAGCGTTAGGCAAAACAAAAAATTGAAGCTTATCTCAAGACTATTTACAAAAGCCGAGATTAGACTCTCGGCACTTATGACAGAATGCACAGCTACCATATATACTCTCACAGAATATGAATTTTAAAAATTTGGATCAAAACATCCAACAGGTTTATTTACACATCACCAACCAAATAATTTTCCTACTCACACAACAACTAAACACAAACCATAAAGTCAATAGATTTCAATTTATTTTGACGAATTTTTGCACCTACACATAAATAAACCACCGACACTATTAGTCAAAACACGCCACCTCAACCAATAACAAAGAAAAAAACCGTATAAATACCACAAAATAAAAAATTTTTCCTTGCAAAAGACAAAATTTCACCGGGATTGGAATGCAAAAATGCAGTAAAAATCAATCGCGACAACATGCAAATAAAAAATGAAGAGTATTTTCCATTATAACTTGATTGCCAAGAGAACCATTACCAAGTACGTTTATTCAAAAAAATCTACTTTTAAACGAATCCCATACTCATCATGGATCAAAAACAACACACAACAACAATCACTTAGAAACTTTGTATGGCAAAAACATGTTCTCTTTAATACAAAAAGAAAATGTAACTGAAAGCATTAATTTACAGTACCCCCCGAATTGAATTCGAAATATACTATTAATAAGTTTAAGTTTCTCAATTTACCAGACCCTTTAGACAATATAACTCTCTCAAAAACCAAATATAAAAATCTCTTTCTACCGATTACAGAAAAGAAACACTAGAATTACTACAAAAAAACCAGAATTTTGACCCTGTTTTTTGAGACAACTAAATGCCTGGCATAAGTATGAAATAGAACACTCCCTAGTTTTTTCAGAAAATTCAAAAACACAACAAAAAAGGAGAATAATAACCTTTTGAAAAAACAAAACACAGAAACAAAACACCCTGTCTATCATTGAGTTTAATCTAGCGTTTCACATTTCACGTTCCCTAAATACAAAATACATGCAGGATCAGAAAAAATTACTCAAACTTTATTCATACTTCTACTTTCGAAATGCGCCAATTTGGATAAAAGTCTAATGTAATGCTTGCATAATTTGTCAATTAAATAAACCTTATCCACAACAAAAACAAATAGCAGAAAAAAAAGAATTTAAAAGACATAGTTTAATTTTCAATCACAGAATATTATTTGACACAAAAGGTCCTATATTGCCCTCATCAGAAGGAATTTCATACATAACGGTAAAAGTTGATGCGTTTACCCACTATGTAGCACTCAACCTTGTGCATCGTTGTAATGCTCTTTTACATATACAGCATTCTACGAACATTGGATAGCCAAATTTGAAATAACAAATATCCTTGTCACAAACAAGTCACTGAATTCATAAATAATGAAATCATCAAATTATGCTATCTTATTAACATTAAGCAAAAGCGCCGAACATATCATGCCCCGTTGACTAAAGGTTCAGTCGAAGGTAAACCTGTTACCTACAGTAATATCTTAGATGTATCATAATAGGAAAAGATAAGAAATACACCGAATGGTCAACTGACGTTAGGCTATTCTCGTTAGCTTATAATTCACAAATAACAACAGCAAACTCCTCAAAAAACGCTCAAGGTTACTGTCAGCCAACTAAGGATTCCCTTTGCTATAAATTACCATTACATACACACAAGGAACATCAACTTCATCAAAACTAAAAAGACAAAATATTCAATCACAGATAATTTCACATTTCACACCAGCCTCCAATAGAGAATTTAAAACCCATGTTTTGTTGCAAAAATTTAACCACAACAAGAAATATCTAAGAATTTGCGACCTAGCCGAACAGGACCATATCAAATAATTGACAAACCCACTGATGCTACTTTTGAACTTACTGATTCTAACAAAATTTAAAAATTTCAATATAGAAATAATCTTTCACCATATCACCTAAAAGAACACGCTCATCGCGAGTTAACACAACTATACTCATTTACAGGACTAAAGTTGTACAAAAACCCTTAGAAATCAATGACCAACAGGAAAGTAAACACTTAAATCATTCATCATGTTTACTAAAAACAAAACAAAAACAATTAGTTGAAAAAACCCCCAAAAAATACGAAAACTAACTAAAAGCAAATAACTCAAAAACAAAGGATTAATTGCAAACTAGAAGAAAACATCTTACTACAAGAAACAAAGGTACACAACATCGCAAATCATCACAACTCCGAAGTCAACCATGAAAAGATTCTAAACCTTTCCTTCCACAATCTAAAATATAAAGTTGAATTTCAGAAGCCCTCGTAATAATTAACATATAACTAGAATACCTTCATTATACTCAGATAATTTCAATTTACATCAATTATCTTCTCACTATTTCAATTTAAGTCTTTAACAACTAGTTGCTAACACCACCACTATGTAAGATTGCAATATAAAAAATAGCATCACATCCATCATCATTTCGAGAAGTATTTAATTATTATTCAGATAATAACTTCACAAATAAATAATGGACATGAATCTGACAACGAGTTAGCAGAAAAAATTCATTCAAATATTAAATACCTATGAAAAGAATCCATCATTCAAAAAAAAATGGTGCAATTTTTGTCGTAGATATGGACAAAGCATTGCTGAATGTAGACAAAAACAACATTATGATCAAAACAAACCACAGAAACCTAGAGAACCAAATAAATATTTTACCAATATATGAAAAAAAAAGATCAAAATCTACCAAACAAAAACATTCACAGTAATAATACTTCAGGAAAACCCTTCCTGACAGCTTTTTTAGTTATAGGCAACAATCACCTTTTCAAAATAATTTTCGCCGAAGAACAACAGACAGAAAAAAATTTACAAAATTATTCTCAAAAAAGATAAAACAGATCAAACGTTCAAAACAATCAATATTGAAATAACTTTTCCCTTCTAACGGAAATAACTTTTTCCATTTCGCAGTATTTTTCCGAGATCAAATTCTCAAACTATAACAGAAATGGTTCCTACTCGAACCCGGAACAGATACTATTCTAATGATCTTTTAAGAAACTCATCAAACTATCTAAATCGAAATTGTTCAAACAATAGAAGTCGAAATTATTCTAAAAACAGACCACGAATTTACTCCAACAATAGACCAAATAACAACAATAACAAAAATAGATCCCTTGATAGCTCTAGGAATCAAAACAACAACAATCCAAACAGAAGAAGATCAACCAGACCCTCCGATATTGACGATACTGGAAATTCGGAATTACAACTGAGTCACATTCATTGCAAAACCACAGACGACGAAAGCGAAACAAAAAGGATCCTTTTAAGGAACATACTTCAAGTCGACAACGAATACGAAATACCAATCGATGAGAATTATTATCAAAACAATGCAAGCATTTCTAACCTCGAAAAGCCAAACGATAGCCAAAATCAAACAAAATACATTCCAAAAACTATTAAAAACAGTTCAAAAATGAAAATTGTTTAATAAAACATAACAAATCAAATACAACGACCTAAAGAAAAAATTCGGACAATTTCCATTCTCTCAGAAAAACCAAAGAGAGACAATTTTCAATCAGCATAACTCAAAATTAATTTTCTAATTGATTCAGGAGCAGAATCGATTATTATAATAATCCCCACATGTAACGTTATCCAAATTCTACATCCAAGACTATAATTTTTGCAAACTTCAATTAAATTAGCCACATCGCAAGGATTAAGTTTTGCCAATTGTGGAAGAAAAAAAACAATTAAGCCTTGTTCCGACTCGAAGCCAAGTTAAGCTTTTAAATAAACCCTTCAGACAAATATTCCATATCACAGATGGAAAACCGTTTACATGAAAAAATTGTTGGAAAACCGTTTATAACCAAATAAGTTCCCGCTAATATTGTTTTGAATAGCAAATTGTATGTAAAAGAAAAGTATACGAGATTAAATATTACATCTCTAACCTTTTTTCAAAGACTAAATAAACAACCTCCACATTTTAACAAAATTTTACTCTATATACAATCAAAAACGCAAACACTTGAAACTACTATCCGGAAGTGAATATAACATTTCTATAAATCAAATTTATCAATACAAAGTTGATCAAAATAGACAACTGTTATACATGTATGACTTGAACTTAAACCAATCCATAAGTTTTTACGAGTAGCAATCTCGTCCCTTAAAAATACGAAAGATATAAACTCAGACATAAATTCTTCACGCGTATGCAACAACTGATCGTACAAAATTACATTACCCCTAGGTTTTTTAGGACATTGCGAAACAAATGCAACATTTTATCCAACTGAAGAAAGAGTATTTAGAGTAAACGTTGTTTTAAAGCTACTGGACATTTGTAAATCGACGATGCTTATTGAAGAACTAACCATTAAAATTACTACAAACGACTCTAAGCAAAATATAGATTAGTTCACAAAAACACCTTGTTCTATACCTACATTTCAAACTTTGAATTATAGAAATGAATAACAAAACTTTCCATCAATTTTCAGTTTTCCACAATCTCAATACAACCGACAACAAATTGATATATTAGTAGAACTATTACAAAAACACCCAATGGCTCATGCTATATCAAAATGTGATGTTTGAAAAATAAAATCACCTTTACACCTCCATCTTAAACCTGACGCAGTTTTCAACATGTAACAAGCACAAAAAGTACCAATTCAACAACAATATAAAATGAACGGATTACTATACATTCTGGATTAATATGAAATTACCTCACCAGTAACTGAAGAAGAACAACCGAAACGAAACGAAATATCTTCATAAACCCTGTTATCATTCTCGCTGAAGGCGAATCACTTAGAAATGTCTTAGACGCAAAATATCTCAATTCACTATTTGATGAATCTAAATGTAAATGGCCCATTGAACCAATCCAAATGAGACTCACCGAAACAAATGGACAGTAATATATAACTGCTGTCATGAACAGCGCATGTTATCAAATATCATTAGACGAGAAACCACGACACTTCAGCACAATTAATTATTGAAAACCAACAGTACGAATTTATTAGACTTTTGAATGGATTTTCCAGCATTTTTTCAGTCTTTATGAGAAAAGTTTTACGACCACTCATCCTAAGTAAGAATTTTCTAACATATCGAGACAATATTTTTATACAATCTCAAACAAAACACGGAATGTTTAAAATATTAGATCAATATCATCAGATTTTATTTTAAAAAAACTGAAGGCAGCCCCAGATAACTCATGTTCCTTTCTTAACCGTGTTAAATTCCGTGGACGTATTTGTGAAGGCAACACATTTCCTAAAATTTCGAATAGATGCTTTATTGAAATTCCAATCTCCATCAAATGAAAAGAAAATCCAAGAATTTCTTGGATTGCTAAATTTTTAACAACGATGTCTATAAATTGCTAGTATATCCAATTTGATTAGACATTAGGACATCAAAAACGTTTCGATGAAAAAAATCTTCATCATAGAACAGATATCAAACACGATTCTGGATTTAGATCAACCATTTTTTGCTAATTGTGACGCTTCAAATTTTGGAATTGGCACAGCGTTAGGCAAAACAAAAAATTGAAGCTTATCTCAAGACTATTTACAACAGCCGAGATTAGACTCTCGGCACTTATGACAGAATGCACAGCTACCATATATACTCTTATAGAATATGAATTTTAAAAATTTGGATCAAAACATCCAACAGGTTTATTTACACATCACCAACCAAATAATTTTCCTACTCACACAACAACTAAACACAAACCATAAAGTCAATAGATTTCAATTTATTTTGACGAATTTTTGCACCTACACATAAATAAACCACCGACACTATTAGTCAAAACACGCCACCTCAACCAATAACAAAGAAAAAAACCGTAAAAATACCACAAAATAAAAAAATTTTCCTTGCAAAAGACAAAATATCAAGGGATTGGAATGCAAAAATGCAGTAAAAATCAATCGCGACAACATGCAAATAAAAAATGAAGAGTATTTTCCATTATAACTTGATTGCCAAGAGAACCATTACCAAGTACGTTTGTTCAAAAAAATCTACTTTTAAACGAATCCCATACTCATCATGGATCAAAAACAACACACAACAACAATCACTTAGAAACTTTGTATGGCAAAAACATGTTCTCTTTAATAAAAAAAAATGTAACTGAAAGCATTAATTTACAGTACCCCCCGAATTGAATTCGAAATATACTATTACTAAGTTTAAGTTTCTTAATTTACCAGACCCTTTAGACAATATAACTCTCTCAAAAACCAAATATAAAAATATCTTTCTACCGATTACAGAAAAGAAACACTAGAATTACTACAAAAAAACCAGAATTTTGACCCTGTTTTTTGAGACAACTAAATGCCTGGCATAAGTATGAAATAAAATCTATAAAAGCAGATATCACACTTTTAGGAAATAGAACACTACCTAGTTTTTTCAGAAAATTCAAAAACACAACAAAAAAGGAGAATAATAACCTTTTGAAAAATCAAACCACAGAGACAAAACACCCTGTCTATCATTGAGTTTAATACTTCTAGCGTTTCACATTTCACGTTCCCTAAATACAAAATACATGCAGGATCAGAAAAAATCACTCAAACTTTATTCATACTTCTACTTTCGAAATGCGCCAATTTGGATAAAAGTCTAATGTAATGCTTGCATAATTTGTCAATTAAAAAACCTTATCCACAACAAAAACAAATAGCAGAAAAAAAAGAATTTAAAAGACATAGTTTAATTTTCAATCACAGAATATTATTTGACACAAAAGGTCCTATATTGCCCTCATCAGAAGGAATTTCATACATTACGGTAAAAGTTGATGCGTTACCCACTATGTAGCACTCAACCTTGTGCCTCGTTGTAATGCTTTTTTACATATACAGCATTCTACGAACATTGGATAGCCAAATTTGAAATAACAAATATCCTTGTCACAAACAAGTCACTGATTTCATAAATAATGAAATCATCAAATTATGCTATCTTATTAACATTAAGCAAAAGCGCCGAACATATCATGCCCCGTTGACTATAGGTTCAGTCGAAGGTAAACCTGTTACATACAGTAATATCTTAGATGTATCATAATAGGAAAAGATAAAATTTACACCGAATGGTCAACTGACGTAAGGCTATTCTCGTTAGCTTATAGTTCACAAATAACAACAGCAAACTCCTCAAAAAACGCTCAAGGTTACTGTCAGCCAACTAAAGATTCCCTTTGCTATAAATTACCACTACATACACACAATGAATATCAACTTCATCACAACAAATCTTAAAAATAGCCTCTGGAACACATGCAAAGACAAAATATTCAATCACAGATAAATTCACATTTCACACCAGCCTCCAATAGAGAAACTAAAACCCATGTTTTGTTGCAAAGATTTAACCACAACAAGAAATATCTAAAAATTTGCGACCTAACAGAACAGGACCATGTCAAATAATTGACAAACCCACTGATGCTACTTTTGAACTTACTGATTCTAACAAAAACTATCTTTCACCATTCTAACAAAAACAAAATCTTTCACCATATCACCTAAAAGAACACGCTCTTCGCGAGTTAACACAACTATACTCATTTACAGGACTAAAGTTGTACAAAAACCCTTAGAAATCAATGACCAACGGGAAAGTACACACTTGAATCATTCATCATGTTTACTAAAAACAAAACAAAAACAATTATTTGAAAAAACCCCCAAAAAATACGAAACTAACTAAAAGCAAATAACTCAAAAACAAAGGGTTAATTGCAAACTAGAAGAAAACATCTTACTACAAGAAACAAAAGTACACAACATCGCAAATCATCACAACTCCGAAGTCAACCATGAAAAGATTCTAAACCTTTCCTTCCACAATCTAAAATACTAAAGTTGAATTTCAGAAGCCCTCGTAATTAATTAAAATATAACTAGAATACCTTCATTATACTCAGATAATTTCAATTTATATCAATTATCTTCTCAATATTTCAATTTAAGTCTTTAACAACTAGTTCAAAAATCAACAATATTGTCTCAACTAATACCCCACATTTCCCCCAAAATTTTTTTTGAATAAGCCTAAAGACAAAATCCGACTTGATCACTTAGCCTCAGTTGATACAACTTCACAAAACTTCTAATACAATGGAAACAAACTAGGATATTCAATCCTGAAACTCCAGACTGTCCTTCACCAAAAAGTACCCATATTCAACACAATTGTCAAAAGTCAATAAACAATTCGTCCACACTTGGTTTTCAACTCAAAAAAATTTTTCTGATGAATTATATCTTTTCTCAAATGCTTCTCTTTTGACCAACTCAATGTTTTAAAACAGTCATTTCAAAACTTTTTTCAATTTAAAAAAAAAAAATTTCAAGTCTGTTTTTTTACCATAGATACTGTAGAATCATACTGATATACTGTTGTCATCATTTTTTGCAGCTTCTTTGTCCTTTTTCTACTGCTTCATAAAAGCTTACAAAAACTTCCCAAAAATCCTTGACCACCTCCTCAGGTACAAAAATTCAACAACTCTTTAAATGTTACAACAATTATTCAAAAAGAAAGACTTCTTTCTTCTTTTTGTAAT
Source organism: Symsagittifera roscoffensis (assembly GCF_963678635.1). Taxonomy (NCBI): domain Eukaryota; kingdom Metazoa; phylum Xenacoelomorpha; order Acoela; family Convolutidae; genus Symsagittifera; species Symsagittifera roscoffensis. Next base: position 32,328,903 of record NC_087069.1, on the reverse strand, counting down.
TTTTCTCACCGTTCTTCTTTCCCTAATTTTGAAAATTTGTCAATGCATAGAAAAAAACAATAATCACTTACGCACTAGCAACAATCCTCTCAATCATGTTTACAGAAGAAGACTATAAGCAACATAGTTTTAACTAAAAAAAAAGAAAAAAGTCAAAATATTTCAAAATTGCGATTCAACAAACAACGCAGCAATATCCACCGACCACTAAGTTCCGAAATTTCTCAACAACACGAACATCTAGTTAAACAATTTAATCCTACTTATCTACACACATTTCATTCCAAGAAAATTCTTATACATTCGGAGAAAGACACGCATCATTAACAGAACTTTTAATGCCAGCAATCCGCCACGCCACTCTAAGTGAACGACAATACGAACCATTTAGCTTTCATTCTAGCCAGAACTTAATAAGATTAGACATTCAAGCCAAAACTAAAAACAAACATCTACAATAGATAGACAAATCATCCATACCCGAAGAAAGCGAAACTTTGCAAAACCCAGAGTTCATTTTAATATGACCCCATCACCATCTCCAAACCCTTCAGATCTCTCTAGTAATACATTCCAAAGTACCTCCTAATAATTCAAACAGTTTCACAACAAAATACTCCGAATATTCAATCGGACTATTTAGGATCAACAGCAACTCCCAAAAAGATTCGTGAAAACTTTTTTATTCCGCCAATACCAAACCAACTTTTTCCGCATTGAAATACTCAAGCATTCACTCAAGGCGAACCAAGTTCAAAAAACGACCCTGTAGATATATCCTCAGACACCTCCTTCTCACTTCCAGAACTCCTATCACTATCATCAATTTTTTCAACAACAGGTCAAACTCCAACTACTACCTTTCCCCTAAATTTCACACAAATGGTGTCAATTTAACCACTAATATACTTCTACCATTAGATGGAAATACATTCGGAGCACCCCTTCTCCTATTTGGTCAACATCTTGACAGTAATAGATTACATAAGTGGACACTAATGCGATGACAATATAGACACGACATCTACAAAGATATACGAGAACATATCAAACTGGAATAAACACAAATTAAAACTGGATAAACTAATCTTTGAAACTCACTTTCAAGTTTTTTGTTGACACCAAAGAAAACAATAAAACGTTAAAAGACAAAACCAAATTAAAATTTTCTAATTTTGACAAAAGACACAAGCAAATAAAATGAGAAAAAAAACTGATAAAAATGAAATAAAAAGTTGAACACAGAAAGAGACTCTACCCAGAGAGAAGATAAAAGCATACTCCTGGCCTCACCGACCAGAGAGACGTTCTGAGCAAGACTATTCCACCGCGCTAAAGCCACGCTTTTTGACCGACATTCTAACTTTGTCGAGAGTTGCTCTAAGATGGGCGACTCTTTAAAAAATATTAATAAAAACGCTTTTGCAAAAATAACTAATAAAAAATCATAAGTGAAGATTGACTTCAATAACAAGATGTATATAAATAAATGCAATATGATGTAAAAGATTTCTTAGAGCCAAAGGAACGAGCAGCAAAGGGAGTTGAAAACTCCGTTACATTCCGGAGTGGAATCGCAAGACCCACCTTTGAAACACGATCAAACTATCTTCCTCTGTCTACCCAAACCAAACAACTACATCTCTCTTCTCTTCAAGAGTTCACTGCTCAGACCTCTAAAAGTGAATTTTTTCACCTGTCCTTTACTACAAAAAAAAATTAAAAACCAAAATTTCTAAGTCCCGGATACCTGCAACAAGTTCTAAACTCGTAATTATAAACCAATTATAATATTGATAAAACTATCTATAAAAAATTACTAACTTACCAATCATATTTTATCACCAACATTTATAAATTCTTCGAAAAACGTTTAAAGTTTTCTCTTTTTTTTGAATATTTATCGTTGATTTGTAATTTACTATTTAGAATGTTGATTTTTGAAATTAAAGTGATAAATGGTATTCCTATTAGATTGTGTTTAAAATCTGTATGAAATATTTACTTCAATATTGTTTTAACTCTATCGTACTTGTTGATATTGTTTATAATTGAGTTTTGCCATTGATTTTTAAGCTTGTGCCTTGTGCTGTGGCAAGTTTGCCTAAAGGTTTCGAGAAGGGAAGTTTATGAGGTATTGAATGAATTTCATTCCACGTATTCGCAAAATTTTTTTCGAATTTGCTCCTGAACCTGTTAAAAAATCTATTTCAAGGTCTGGTGATTGAATATTTTTATTCTTTGGACTTTCAATTTTTTTGGAAAAATTCAGATTGCTCTTTTTTTAGATGGGGCGTTTTTTTGTTGTATACTGACATATATGGTTTATTTTTGTTTGATTGTCATCCATGTGTGAAAAGTATTTTATTTTTGTTGATTGGTTTAATGCTAGATTTGTCAAAAATTGAGGTAGGATCTCATTTTGGTAACTGTTAAAGTGTTGAATTTTCATACTTTTGTTCTATTTTTTATCATGTTTATAACTAATGTATTTCCGTTTTCACGTTCATCATCTTCATTTCCACAGTGTACTTGATTAAGATGAATTTCTAATGTTTTTGTTCACTAAACCTGGTTGGTCTGAAATCGTTTTATCGGTAGAATGTACTTGATTTATTCGACGACGATGTTTAGGTGTACTGGTTTTTTTTGTTATGCTTCTGTCTATCTGGATATTGTGATTTTTTTTGTGAGTTTAGATCGCAAAAAATTTATGTTTTTTTTATTAGCTATTATATCTAGGTACAAAGTTATTAGAATTTTCACGACGTCTTAATAAAATTTTCCAATTTTAATAATTCTGTTGTAGAAACCCCAAAAAAAAATCCTTGGCTCCGAACCTAGACCTAAAAATTTTTCTCAACCACCTTTGCAACACAATTTTTCCCAGCTTCCTAAGGAAATTTTTCCCGCACTCTTCACCAACTGAAGCTACCTCTATCTTTTCGCCAATGTCAAGTAACCAACCCGACATACCTGGTCTCATCGCCAACAATCAACTCTAGCTTGAACTAGATAACTTTTTGACTCAACAAGAAAACCTTCGTGACACAAATAAAGCATTTACAATTGACCAGCTAACCCACTCAAACTCAACATCCGAATCCTCAACTCATGCTGTTGATTTTGCACCTACAAAAGCACAAAAAGTTTTAGAACGAAAGAACCCCAACACTACACTTTAATTCCTTAATAGTCGTCCACGTTCATCCCGATTATACTCCCACCAACCACAACACACTAACATCCGGACTTTTTGATTAACAATTCACCGTGTTTCCCCCATAAACATGCTGGAAAACAAACAATGAAAACCAACTAAACTTATTCATTAAAAATGGGCTAGTTTCCACACTCTCCTGAATCACCTACTACAATTTTACAAACCTTACAGCAACCACAAGTATTTACAGCGACCGCCGGTCTATCTACAATATTTACAGCTACAAAGTTAGAATGTGGTCTTTTTAATGAAACTTCCTTTGAAAAATAAACCCGAAGATAATGAACTCTGTAATTCCATCATTCACCAACTCACCACCGCATTTATTGAAAAAAAATCACTACCATTGGTTTAAACCAGAAATATAGTAGATTCATATCACCACACGCTACCCAATTTTTCATTAACCAACATAATCGCTCGCGCACTAACAAAGCTTACGAGCCATTTTTCAATAGTTTTAACCACCTCGCACTAACATTTCACTTACTTACATCACATAAAAGAGAAATTCACTGCTTACACGAAATCATACTAAAGCCAAAACTAAACCAAACACACAGATATTATCAATTCATTTGAAAAGATTATATAACCAACACAGCAACTTGTAACTCATAGCATCAATTTATGTTCATCAATTCAAAGTACTCATTACCAAATTTCTTAAGTTTGACCTATTGCATTAAGTCTACTAATTCAAACGGGATCCTCCGTAATTAAGATCCCATCAGACAGATGTATATAAGTTCCGACTGACTAACACTTTCCCAATCGACAACGCACGTCCCATTACAATTTTCCTCGAATGAATACAACCCATTGAAATAACAATGCTCCCACACATTCAAAATCCAAATATAATGACAAACATTTTAAACTAATTCAAAACACAAATCTTGATTTTTCAACACTTACCGAAGAAGTAAACATGATCAGAGCGCTTGAAATTCTTTGGCTTTTGCCTCAAACTAGAAAAAACTCCGCATGCTTGCTAGGCTTCTAGTAACATCTGACACAGTCAAGACTAGCTTCCCACATGGACTTTTCCCCGATACCGAACCGTCGTAAGAAGGGATATTTTTATTCATACTAACAAATGAAACCAGACACTAACCATTATTACACTTGTTTTTCCCATCTATTTTTAGATTTCACAAGTGACTCATCTAAAAGTATAAAACCCAAAAAAGAATCACAAACATTGTTCACAATTTTTGGGTACCAATCTAACAATAGAACTGAATTATCCAAGTGCAGTAAACTTCATGACCAAGGTGATAAATTAATAATTCTGTAGTAAAATTCAAAAACTCGAGTAATAAATTAATAAAATGCAAATAAGTTATAATATGCTAACCATTTTATGTGTGCCTCTTTATAAATTAACTTTTTCATTTACTTGACCTCATTTCACGCACACTATCCACTAAATTTGCACAACTCGCCCATGTAGATTTGTTTATTGAAAAATTTTCAAGTTTCAACAAAAAATGATAACAAGTTTAAGTCGTTTTCACGTGTTTCAAACCTTTCTTTAACCCGGCATCCTCATAATTACATAACTATGATCCCATTCGACAAAGCTATACATTCCGCCCACTAACCAAATCCTTCGGTGCTGATGACTCCCGCTCACTACTCACCCCCCTTGAGTATATCAGCCCATTGAAACCCCCACACTAGAATACAAACAAAACATTAAATGTAACCATGACATAAATAAAGTAATCCTAATGCATCGCACGAGTTCTCAGTTGATAATGAAGAACTAAATATCATCCGAGCGCTAAAGCTTCTCTGGCCTCTACTTCAACTGAAAACATCATCAGCATGCTTGCGAAACTCATCAGATCATCCGAGACAATTCGGACTAACTTTCTAATCGGATTTTTTGATAATGACAACCCTTTGTAAGTATAATTTAAAATTTCAACAAACAAATATATCAAAACACTCACCATTGCTTACAAATATCCGACTTTCCCTTTTTTTTAGATTTCACCGATCATTCATCTAAAAACGAACAAAACCCATATAAAAGGTTGTAAACGTTTTAGAGAGCTTTTAAAATCTTATTTAACAATTCAAGGAACTTAATAAAGCTTTAAATTTTGATCTAACAGCAGTAAATTGATAGCTTAGCAGTAAAATTAAAAACCTAATTTATGATTTTTTTATTAGCTATTATATCTAGGTCCAAAGTTATTAGAATTTTCACGACGTCTTAATAAAATTTTCCAATTTTAATAATTCTGTTGTAGAAACCCCCAAAAAAAATCCTTGGCTCCGAACCTAGACCTAAAAATTTTTCTCAACCACCTTTGCAACACAATTTTTCCCAGCTTCCTAAGGAAATTTTTTCCCCCACTCTTCACCAACTCTAGCTACCTCTATCTTTTCGCCAATGTCAAGTAACCAACCCGACATACCTGGTCTCAACGCCAACAATCAACTCTAGCTTGAACTAGATAACTTTTTGACTCAACAAGAAAACCTTCGTGACACAAATAAAGCATTTACAATTGACCAGCTAACCCACTCAAACTCAACATCCGAATCCTCAACTCATGCTGTTGATTTTGCACCTACAAAAGCACAAAAAGTTTTAGAACGAAAGAACCCCAACACTACACTTTAATTCCTTAATAGTCGTCCACGTTCATCCCGATTATACTCCCACCAACCACAACACACTAACATCCGGACTTTTTGATTAACAATTCACCGTGTTTCCCCCATAAACATGCTGGAAAACAAACAATGAAAACCAACTAAACTTATTCATTAAAAATGGGCTAGTTTCCACACTCTCCTGAATCACCTACTACAATTTTACAAACCTTACAGCAACCACAAGTATTTACAGCGACCGCCGGTCTATCTACAATATTTACAGCTACAAAGTTAGAATGTGGTCTTTTTAATGAAACTTCCTTTGAAAAATAAACCCGAAGATAATGAACTCTGTAATTCCATCATTCACCAACTCACCACCGCATTTATTGAAAAAAAATCACTACCATTGGTTTAAACCAGAAATATAGTAGATTCATATCACCACACGCTACCCAATTTTTCATTAACCAACATAATCGCTCGCGCACTAACAAAGCTTACGAGCCATTTTTCAATAGTTTTAACCACCTCGCACTAACATTTCACTTACTTACATCACATAAAAGAGAAATTCACTGCTTACACGAAATCATACTAAAGCCAAAACTAAACCAAACACACAGATATTATCAATTCATTTGAAAAGATTATATAACCAACACAGCAACTTGTAACTCATAGCATCAATTTATGTTCATCAATTCAAAGTACTCATTACCAAATTTCTTAAGTTTGACCTATTGCATTAAGTCTACTAATTCAAACGGGATCCTCCGTAATTAAGATCCCGTCAGACAGATGTATATAAGTTCCGACTGACTAACACTTTCCCAATCGACAACGCACTTCCCATTACAATTTTCCTCGAATGAATACAACCCATTGAAATAACAATGCTCCCACACATTCAAAATCCAAATATAATGACAAACATTTTAAACTAATTCAAAACACAAATCTTGATTTTTCAACACTTACCGAAGAAGTAAACATGATCAGAGCGCTTGAAATTCTTTGGCTTTTGCCTCACACTAGAAAAAACTCCGCATGCTTGCTAGGCTTCTAGTAACATCTGACACAGTCAAGACTAGCTTCCCACATGGACTTTTCCCCGATACCGAACCGTCGTAAGAAGGGATATTTTTATTCATACTAACAAATGAAACCAGACACTAACCATTATTACACTTGTTTTTCCCATCTATTTTTAGATTTCACAAGTGACTCATCTAAAAGTATAAAACCCAAAAAAGAATCACAAACATTGTTCACAATTTTTGGGTACCAATCTAACAATTTCGCTTTTTTGAGGCAGGAAAAGGCATGCCAATCATCTTCGGTAACGTCTTCTCTGCCTACGCATGTAAGCCGTTGGTACATTTTAGAGCCTAATCGAATCTATGAAATCATCAGAAATTGCTTAAACATTGATTAAAATAAAGAGAACTACAATTGCACAGATTAAACCAGAGTTGAAAGAGGTGCATCTTGTTTTATTACGACGCGGGTATCACAGCAAGTATTCGTTCAACTGCTAAAAAAGGAATTAAACAATTTCAAACTTTAACAGTTAAATCACTTCTATAATGTATCATACACCTTGAAGTAAAAAGAAACCTGCTACTTCTGTGTTTGCAGTTAAAACACTTTATAGATCTATAGCTACTAGAGTTTTTTTACTAAGTCGAGAGATGCTACTGCTGGGTATTAGTTCATCTTTCTGTAAAATTGTTTTGTTCTTATTCTTTGAATTTTTTATCGAAATTCATGCTTTCATAGACTATCAGTTTTTTTGTGGTAATTTAGTGTCAGAGATGGATCTAGGACTTTTTCCAGTGAAAGGGGAGATTTTTCAAAAAAAATTCAAATTTGGTCGACCTTTTTTTAGCTTGACCAAAATGATTATCCGAGCTCTCCCAAAGCAGTAACAAGACACTGTTTTAGCCAAAACTTCTGCGCCGCAGGCAAAACTTGAAAGAACAATACAAAAATAGCGTTTTGAGCATCTTTTATTAGCGCCCAATATATCAGGCGCATTTCAAAAAAATTTATTGGGGTCCGTCAGCTAAAAATAGATATCTCAAAACAAAAGTAAATAATTTTGTTTAAAAGAAGGAAACAAATTCTAATAATTTTTAAATAACTCAAAGCAATAAGAAATCCCATCTTGAAAGAACACCAAAAAACTAGTTAGCGGCCTATCGAGTGATGTCTTCATAGGGGAAAATAATACAAAGGGGGAACCTTTGGGTTGGCTGGGGGTCGAATCCCTGAGAGGTCCGTCCGGGACGGAGGTCAACCCGTGACGGAGGTCAACCCGGGTACTGCCTGAGATAGCATATCGCTTCCGGGTCATAGCCCCTTTTTGTTCACTCGTAGCTCATATAGATTCGGTTCGATTTTGAATTAAATCTGTTTTGCTGTGAAGAGGATTTCTTATTAGAAGAAAGAGATAAAAAAATAATAAATAATGGTTTAACAAATCTGATATTTAAAAAAATTTGTTATATTGAAAACTACTTCTTCTGAGAGTGAATATTTGAGCTCAAATCCAAAACAACTATTCTATTGGTGAAATCATGTTGAATAGCTATCCGCATTTAATAGTTGATGACTACTCATATCTTATACACTCATAAATGTTTTTTTTACATGTATTCACATTCATATTTCAAATGAGAATATATAAAAAAACACTAGGGTATTTGACCTCAAGTAAATACGCGAGAGCAAGATTCTCCAAACACAAGATAGTTTTTTTTTCATTTTTCTCATGTGTTTATAATCTGTTTTAAAAATCATGTGCGTTGTGTAGAAACAACATACAAGAAAAGAATTGACGGGATCGACGCAACTGACCATCCCTCAAAAAAGCAAGCGTTAAAAACAGTACCACCGAAATCTAGATGGACGATTTCATTTGCTTACTTAGGTTTAAACGCCTTCCCTATAGTTCTCTTGGATAATGGATGTTCGGACTGGGAACAAAAATGTTGGATGTTCTGATTCGGAACAAAAAGAATATAATATATCTCGAAACTGAATTTTATTACCACCACGGGTTGTGACCAGTTGCGGTTACGATTTCGAGGTTGTACGTTGATAGGGAAAAGGCATGTTTCTCGTGAAATTATTTTTGTTTTTGAAACTTAAGTTTTTAACATTTTACTAAGTATTATTTTTGAGCAATATAAGACTCAATAACTGGAGTGTTCAAACTTAAGTTGAATAAAATTGAGATAATCATATCTTTGGTTGAGGCGGAATCTAAATTAGTCGAGGAGTTTTGTCAACTTTGTTGAAATAAAAGTGAAATAAGCTTTCATAAAACTTAGGAGGCAGGCTAATCAACTGAGACAATAGGCTCCAACAGTTTAACTACAGAATTGTTTCTTTCTTGTCTTTTTCTTTTTCATTGGTAATATGCAATAAAAAATGGCTCATAATTCTGACACGTTGATTTTTGGGCTGTATAATAAAATAACAAAAGTGAAAGCTCAGAAATAATTTGCATTTTTCTTTCATTTTCCATATTGATGATTTCTGTCAACTCAATTAGATTTTAAGAGGTTCATCAGGTTAGATTTTAAGAGGTTCATCAGGTATGGATTTAAAATTTAACCAAAGTCAAAACCCATCAAAACACTTTTACTGTAAAAACCTCAAATTACAACACATAAAGCTATTTTTTTAAATACATGACTAAATTACTTATCAACTAGTGTATAAAAAAACTTTATTTTTCGTCCTCACTACACGGCTGACAAAAATGTTTATCATACAATTACATACTATGGAGAAATTGCTTATCAAAATATTTTTTAGGGACTTAGATCTCTCAAATGATATCTATTTTGATATAATGGACTACTATTTTGCTTTCCAAATCCTCACTCTAATTCTCTTGATCCAAAGGTTAACGCTGAAACAATTGTTTTCGCTGCGGTTGAGCTCCAAGTAGACTGGTTGTTCATGACTCCAGCGAAGGAATTAAGCTAATGGTTGCTGCAAATAAATAAAATTTTACTCGTTTTAGCAATTTGTTAATTATTTTCTGTTCAGTTGAATGCATTGTCATCTTTTCTTTCAAAATATTTGTCAACATTACCCGGGTCGAGGTGCTCACTTATTGTTTCGGCTTTCAAAGGTGAGCACATGTCAGTGCTCGACCGAAAAAACAATAGTCTAGACAGGTGTTTGGGTCGAGCACAAACTCAAACACATCTCGAGTACGGTCGAGTACATTCGAGTATGGTCAAGGGCAGTCTATCACGGTCGAGCAAGTTCGAGCATGGTCGAGACATACCTCGAGCCCGGTCGAAACATACCTCAAGAGCGGTCGAGGAATACTTCAGCAACGACACACTCAGCACAGTCCTAAGTTCTGAAATGCGAGCTATATAAATGACATTGAAGTTAATAAAGTCTTCTAAAAAGTTGTACTTTTCACCTCCGAAGTTCGGAAAAAAATGTTCACTAAGAGACCACAAAAAAACTATTTAATCTTTTCCGAAGAAAACATTCTTGCTTGGGTCAAGCACAATATTTGTGACCGACACAGTAGAAAAATTTCTTGCTTGGGTCGAGCAAGGTCGAGCACACGTGTTTAGTCGAGTACTGTCAAAAAAATTCTATGTTTGCATCGAGGCCATTTTTTTGGTTTAGAACGGTCGAAACATATTTTGATGGGTCTAGCACAGTCGATCACATTTTTTTAGTCGAGCACGGTCGAAACAAATCTTGCTTGGGTCGAGGACGGTCACGCATATTGGTTTGGTCGAGTAAGTCGAAATCTACCGAATTTCGGTCGAGATGGTCAAAACACACAAATTATTTGACGAGACGGTCTAAACAAACCAATTTCAGGTCGAGATGGTCGAACGAGGTTAGAACTTAGATAGGAGCGCAATGAGCATTATGTCTATCTTTTCCAACTTCATGTACTGAGTTGAATGGTTCGATATCAATTCTTTCTAACTAGTTGAAAGTAAACAGATAATTGTAGTTTGTTTCTACATGATTTTGATAAAAAAAACTTTTCTCCTTGTTCTTCATAGAAACATAAAGTGAGCACCTCGAATCAGGTAATTGGAATCTGTAGAAAAGTTAGTTCAGTAGTGGACAGTGCAATATCAATGGCGTGGTTGATTTTCAACTGCATTCTGCTCATCATATCATAAACATAAAAAAGAGAAGTCGCACTGGGTGCAAGCCAAAAAATACGGTTTTGAAAGTATATATCTTTTGTATTTTTCAGCCAATTAGGTCGCTAGAGTGAGGCTACAATAGATTCAAAAGTCTCATTTAGAAAAAAACCTTGAGTAGTAATTCCTGTAAACTGAATCTAATTATATTTTTTCTTGAATAATTTGACTCTCTAAGAAAAAAAACATAACCTACATACAAAGTCGAATTTAAAAAAAAATAATAACAGTTTTTTGTAAAACTAGTGGAGCTTAAAACATCATAGTTAAAATTTTATTTTCTTCACCTGGAAAATCCTGAAACTGAAATTTCTTTTTCTGAAATGAACCTACCTGAATTCAAAAACTTTTTGAAACAAATGTCATGTTTAATTTGGCTTTAGAATAGCAAAATTTGTTTTCCATTTGAGTTGAGAAAAGACCTAATGAACTCCGATACTTCTCGCATTAGAGCAAAGCTCTGAAAAATGCGACTGCTTTAAACGTATATGAAATTTTTGGTTGAAAAATTTGACACACAGGCAAGTTAAACTTGATTTTTGCATGACTATTGATACAACAAAAAAACAAGGAAGTTAGTTCAAAAAATAGAATGAAAACCTCAGTAAAAAGAGGAAGAAAAATAAAATTGATTTCTTTGAGTTTGAACATTTTGAACCATAGAAAAATTCCCAAATTTTATGTCACCTCAAGAAACGCAAATGAAACTAAAAAAATTTGGTTTTTCAGACGGTGAAATATGAGTTAACTCAGCAAAAAAAATCAAAAATGTTGAAAAAACTAGATCTATCAAAATGAAAAAAAGCTAGTGTTGAAACAAAAACATGCCAATACAAAAGAATGTGAAATTAACATCAAAAGAAAATTACCAATCCGTAAATAAGCCAAAAATACCTTAGCAGAAACCCTTTAAGCCAAAAAAAATCAACAACACATAAAAATTACAAAAAGTTAAGTGGTCCTCTCATCCACTAAAACACACACTAACAAAATTTTATTTGCCGGTCAAATGAATTAATATAATGCCACTAAGTCAATTTAAAATAAAATAGAACCTAATAAGCAGAAAAAAAAGAAATTAAAATTAAATAAAAGCCAAAAATAATTGAGACTGAAAAAAATGTTAGGTCTTTCTCACCCTCAACACAGACAGGCACAAACAAAAGACGCAATATGAGGTCATCTGGCCAATTTAATATAGGCCTGGACCCATTTTGATCATTTGAGCGATCCAGACGTGGGATGGGGTTGGTAAACTTTAGTAAGCATGGGGATGGGGTTACTTGATTGTCTTTGAGTTTTCACCAATTTGATTGTTACAACTGTAAAAAACATGACATAGAAATAAGTGCGAAGCTTGCAAAAACTGTCTTGAAAAAATTATCTCGACAAAAATTAACAAATTTGGGTGCTGGAAATAATAACTTATAATCAATTAACAGTGATTTAGTGGTTTTTGTTGAACAATTTAAGCAGTCCAGTCCTTATATAAGCTGGAGTGCAGTGCAGCACAGGCCCGATAGATTTCGATCAGTAAACAACGAACAAAAAGTATTTCCGAGTCAAAAATATCCATTATAATTCAAAACAGATGTTTAATTTAGACCACGAAATTTATTATGATTTCTTGGTCTGAATTAAACATCTGTAATTACTTATATGGGATAATTTTTGACTCTGAAATACTTTTTCCTAGTTTTTTACTGATAGAAATCAAAGTCACACCAAATCGCAACAAACCCATTTTGAGTCGCAATGGTCGCAACAGACCTTATTTGGGTCGCGCAAAGTCGCAACATACCATTTTGAGTCGCAATGGTCGCAATATACCCAATTTGAGCCGCAATGGTCGCAAGATACACATTATGAGTTGCAATGATCGCGAAATAAGTCCGCGACCTCGACCCATGTCCCAACCAAAAAATAAATTAATCTTGTGCTTCAATAAAAGAACTATATGACAAATTCAATTGGATCCTTGACGCCGCTCGAGCAAAGCTAAATCCCGGTAAAAGCGAAAACTTTCCGATAAATCGAAAAAGTCTAACAATAAGCGGCAAAGTCGAACAAAATTGAACAAAGTAAAAAAAGTCGAACATTGTCCGGTATAGTCAAACAAATTCGAGCTAAGTCGAAAAATGTCTGGTAAACTCGGATAAAGTCCAAAACGGACATCGTTCAACTCAAAAAGTCGAACTCAGAAATCGTTCGACTGAAAAAGATGAAATCGGACATCGTTTGACCGTTTCGGTCGAATCATTAGTCGAGCACGTCAGCCCGGGACGTTCGTGTTCAATAAAGTGAAGTCAGAAATATCAGAAAATGAATTTTAGCAGCAGCATATCCAAGATTTGCTGTACACTTCGTGCAGATATCGAATAAGCTTTTTGTTTTGGTTTTCAATTTTGAAGAACACTAGGCAGCCTTTGAAAACTCCATTTTTCTCATTACGTCGTAGATTTGATAAAATTGAGGAGTCATAAAAAGTTCAGCTCTTTTTTTTTACTTATGTTTTTGTTCTTTTTTGGATTAATTGCTTAATTTGAAATTTTCGAGTCATCATTGAAAAGTTTGAATATTGATTTTTCATCATTCGGTATCTTCAATAAAAAGCACACAACAACTTCGGCATATTGCTCTCTAATTGTTATCAGTGACCATTTACTTCTTCAGTAATCACATCTTACTGCTGAGGTTGATTTCTTATTTGAATTTTGCTGCCAGTTTATCAAAATACATTTTTGAGGGATGAATTCTGTTTGTCAAAACTGGTAAGATGCAGCTTGAATTTAAAAGCACCTGTAAATATCCAGTCAGGCATTTAATTTCACAAGAAGTAACCAATTGTAAAAATGAACAAATCTATTTCAACATTTTTGAAAAAAAGTCAAGTTGCACTGTTGGCTCCACGGACGGTAAGTAAAAATGACAAGTAAACCGAACAATGATTTGATTTTTTGTGACCAATTTTCAAATGAAAATAGCGAAACTGAAATTAGAACTTTTTTAAAAAAATTTGGAAACCTAATAGTAGTAGAAGGGTGAGGGAGAGTGGGGGGGGGGGGGGGGGGGGGAGGTGGCCGACCTCCATGTATTAACATAGGCTATAGAGTATCCGGTCAGCCACCTATGTATTAAGATTGGGTATAGAGTCTACAATGTATTAAGATAGGGAATACCGATGGTAAGGTTTTATGGTTTGTGTGATGGTAAGACAATGGTAAGAAAAACGTAATTTTTTGGTTTTTGTCTACTTTTTTCACAAAAATCTGGGCGCGCGTTACCTAATTGGGAACAATTAATTGTTAATTACGTGTAGATTGTAGAATAAAGGTTATTTATTTAGTTTTTTGGTGCATGGTAAGTCAATGGTAAGAGATTTTGTGAAAAAACTTGGAATTTTTATCAAAAAAATTTTTTCGAAAAAATTCAAAACACGATAAGATTTGCTTAATTTGATCTAATAAAAATTTATTAGATACTTTTACTTTCTACCTATCTGAATCTATTCTGAACCTACAGAGACATCGAAAAAAAAGTCAAGTTTTTGAGAAAAAAGTTTAAATTACAAAGAAAGTATATAAATCACTGCATCGTATAGTAAACTTACTGCCATAATTTACACTTACAAATGAAAAAACTACAAATTTACGTAAAATTACTTATAAAATTCAAAACATGCACATCATGAATATTATTCAAGTTTGTCTGATAGAATTTAAAAAGAAGAAATGCTGAATAAATTGCGTAAAATCCATACAAATTATCAGTTTTTTGTAGCTTTTGAGGAACCTTTCGCCGATACTTTTTTGTTAGAAAGGAATAAGTTGTTCTTTTCCGACCCAAAGAATCAGCAAAATAGTAAGTTTAAACCAATCGAGCCATCCTGATCCAGTGCTCCCCTCTATCATTGCTTGGAGCTGAGTTAACAATTGCAAAAGAGTATTTTGTTAGTTGAGGTACTTTATCAGAGGGGTAAGATCCCATGTACTTGAACCTTGTTTCAGGAATTCTTTCAATAATTTGCAGAAGTGAAAAATTATCCATTTTCGCAAATTTTAGCTGATTTACATCTAAAACAAAGAAATAGAAAGTATGATATTGTAATTTAGGATGGAAAATCCTAAAATTATTGCCTTACTCGCATTTAGGTACTGAATCAACAAAGTCCCATACACAAAACTTGTGAACTGGACAAAATTTGTTGAACACTGATTCACAGTCTAGGTTGAAGAAATGTCTTGGGTTTTCAATTAAACAGCATTCATTAGCTGCTATTTCTTGAGATTTAGGTCTGAAGAAAAACAAAATATATAGTACAGAGATAATCACAATGAAAAGTCCCAAAAAAGCTACAATATTTTTATAGGAACTTGAAAACTCAAAAAAAACTAAACATTTTTAGCGACTGTTCCGAATTTGTCAATTTGAACATTTGATAGTCTTTCTCCCAAGACTATCACTTCCGTTACTTGCTCCAAGGGAAACTGAAAAAACATTTCTAATCTCAAGCTTTCTCCACTAAGTTCTGGATAATGCAACTGTTCAGCAGCATCCTGTAGTGAAGTCAAGTCAAAAACTAGAATATAGTGATTTTGAAAATCTTCGATAGGAAGAGCTGGGAAATCTTCGTTAAACTGCATTGCTTTCATTGTTGTAACATAGGGTCGACAAGGAGAAGTTGTATCTAATGAAATAATTGCTCTTCCACCCCGAATAATTCTAAGCTCTCTCAAATGAAATTGTTGATAATTGAAAGGATTTTCATAAAAAGATCCCGCAACAGCCGAATTTGTATTCATTGCAACAGCTATCCTTCTGATTGGGGCATCATTGAAAACATTTTCCTGAATGAACTGGTTTTGACGAGATGGAATGATAAAGGTTCTTGCTATAGTTTCCATGTAATTGTATTGAGCAGGTTCTCTTTCCAGGTTCCATTGCAAGTATTGATGATTAGGTTCAGCAACTAAAATTCTTCTAGTAAACAACGAACAATCAACTATTTTCAGACTGACTTTTGGATTATCAGATAACATGTAAAAATTAGGTCTAGCTCGAATAAGTTTGATTCGAACTTTGGTATTTGGTAGCAACAGTTTTTCGCAAGTAAACAAATCAATGGCGAGCCTCCCATAGAGTGAAAAAGTTATCCCTGTTCCCAAGGAGTTTGCTCTATCAGTGAATGGATACATATCAAATGCATCAGGATTTTCTTCAAAACTGTATCCATGACAAGCAAGAATTCCTTTATTACTCACTGCTGACGAGTTGAATTCGTTCGATATCTGTGCCTTATGAGGATATAATCCATTGGCATTGTAAACCATTGTATTGTTAAAATAAACTTCACAGTACGAGAATAGAGAATGTAGTAGATTGTTTACATAAGTTAAATAAGTTTGTGGTTCCTCATCTGAATCTTCCTCCGATTTTGCTTTATGTTCTGCTTTTTCTTTTTTGAAAGCATCAAACAATCTTCCTTTAAATAGTTGAAGCTTTAAGCTAAGATGGGTATCACGCATATCTAAGTAGAGGTTACGATCCGTCTCAAATTCAAAACAAAATACTGCTTTCATCCAGAGAAGTACTGGGGAATACTTCTTGTGTGTAAGATGACATAATTGTTTCCAAAACTGGGACTTTATCAAAATCTCCACTGAAGAATTTGTAAAAGCCCTGTACCGAGAATGGCTTCGGTTTACACTCATTTTATATTGTCAAAAATGTCTTTGCGAGAGCGACTGTTTTTCGATCTACTTTTTCGAGAAATGGATCTGGTTCTAGCTGTTCTACGCTTATATTTCTTTTTTCCACCTCCCAATTGTTTCCGAACTGTTTTTGTTCCCACATCTTTTGCAAATGTTTTGAGTTTTTTTACGTCCACTAACAACTTCCCCAATCTCTGGAGCAGCGATTTCAAACAAATCTGCCCCAATTCTTTTCGCAGCTGGGACTATATATTTTTTAATAAAGGGGATTGCAGTTCTCCCAAGAGTTTGTGCAAGAGCTCCAAAACCTCTTCCACGCTGTCTTGCATGTCCTCGAAAATAGGGAAATCAGCTGAATTTTGAGCAACCATTTCGTATGAAGTTTAAATCAAAAACGATTATTCGAAATTTTGCGGAACAAGAGAACAACTCGAGTGATTCCTACGGACACAAAAGGAATTTTTTCGCCTGTACTATCTCTTTGTTCTATCTTGATACTGTGGAAAGAATTTTTCAACAGCTTTTTAAACTTTAAATTTGTAAAGGATTGATAATTCATGTACTGTCCTGTAGAAATTATATCTCCACTCTTCACTTTGGAGATAAAAGGGAATACAACGCAATAAGGGAGTCTTTGTATCACCAACTATGTTATATTCTATAATATCACTGTATATCATTAGGGAATGTATTCTTATAATGTCGTAAGAATACTGAGGATAATGTGGACCTTTTCCTTCCATTATATCCCTTGTTTGATTTTGTTCTAAATCACAACCAAAAATGTGGCTCAAATCAGCACTCTGAATTATAAACACTGATTGACTCTCAGGTAAATGAACAGCAACTTTTTGTGTAATTTTATCTAGTGATACATAGATTCCGTTATATTCAAAAACTTGAGCTCCTAGACGTTCTCGAATTTTGTTGTTCATGGCTACAACTATATCAACAATACTTGGATACAATCCTGGTTCAATGTTCATCGGTACAATCTTTCTTTTCTCCTCAGAACTTTCTCTTCCATCTACGAATGTAAACTTTCCCTCTGTAACATTTTGGTACAAAGAAGGGTATGAGATTTCTGAAATAGCAACCTCCCATTCTCCTTTCAAATGTATTTGGATAACTTTGGATAACTTGGATAAAATGTATTTGGATAACTTAGTTCTATTTGTAAAAGAACTAAGACTATTATTCGGATAACAATTAAAAGAAGCGTTGGAAACCAACTCAATAGTGAAAGAATCCATGACAACTGATCGGTAAAAATTTAGTTTAAAAATGATTTACCTTTAATCAGAACATTTTCTAAGCTCTTTTTCATAAAATTTTCCAAGAATTTCCTCTTTGTCGAGATCTTTGATGATGTATGTTGGAGGCTTTTTTGTAGAGACTGCCGAAATTTCAAAAATTTCATCTGTAAATTGTGGTTTATATACTTTTCGGAACGGAATATCATTCTTTGAAATTCTCACTCTGTCTCCAAATTTGAATTTTAGTTTCATATATCTTTTTAGAGGTTTATTGTACAAAATTGAGAGGAAATCAGTATTCTTGACATCTCTAGGTGGTTTCCCAGTAGATCTATTGATGCGACAATTCATTGTAGACACAAATTGCGGCAACTTGTTAATGAACTTTGCACCATGATCTTCTATGTAGCGGTAAATAATGTGTTTTAATGATTGAATGGCTCTCTCTGCAAATGCAGCTTTTGTTTCACTCATGGTCGAGTAAACTTCAATGCTTTTTTCCTTGCAAAATTTTTTGAAAATTCCTCCATATTCCGTTCTTTTATCAACCCAAAGCTTTTCAGGAGTGTTTTTTCGAGAAATCATTTTTTTTGAAAGCTTGCAAAGTGTCTTTGGCATATTTAGTTTTCATTGTTTGAACTCTGACAAATCGCGAAAAAACATCAACAGCAACCAATAAATATTTGACTTGTTTTGACTGGCTAGTTTGTCCACAAATGCCAAATCCATACACCAAATTTCATTTATATATTTTGAAAATGCTTGAAATATTCGAAAACGTCTGATTTGGGGACCAAATTTTGTATACGATGTCTTGGTTTGTAAAAACTGTTCTACTTTCTTTTTTGACAATCCGCTTGCTTTACTCAAGTTTCGCACAGAACCGTACGCAGCTCTACCCCTAGAATACAATCTGTTCAGACTTACCTTTTCAGATTTTGAAAGGGATCCAAGTTCCTCTGTCTTTCGCTTTGGCATTCTTGTTGGCAACAAATTTAGGTGGAATTTGAGTTGCTTCCAAAATGGTAAAGTAAATATCGGGAAAGTCGGTATTTTTTCGTTTTAGTGCACACACAAAGTCTACAATTGATTCTTTTGTGTCTCGATTATCTAATATGATATTTTCTGACTGACTTAGTCTAATTCTAGGAGAGTTCAAAATTAAATCAATAAGGTGCTTATTGTTACTCGTTTTCAACTTTGCATTTACAGCACTGTAAATAGAATCAAAATTTTTTGGTACAATCTCCTCTTTTTCTTGCTTTTGTTCCAATTTTGGTTTTTTTGGAAGTGTGCTTTGTGATTGATAAATTGAGTAAGGAATTAGAACAAACTGATCCATAGTACGTCAATCGTTTAATGACAAAAGGAGTGATAACAGATATTAATTGTAAGCCTTTTGGCGAGCTCAAAATAGTTTTCCTTTTATGCAGTGAAGTTCTTCTTCGTGTGAGTTCTGATATTTCGAAGATCCTACGTCAACTTTTCGAAGATCCTTTAGCTTGCCTCGTAGTAAGTTTACTAGACATTCGCTGGGGAATTGAATGAAACTTTTTGGACAATGGAGGATGAATTGTTTTTGAAGTTTTTGGGAAAATGTTTGGAATATTGGGAGTATAGAGACGTATTGTATGCTCATCGTCCAAAAATTTAGTTTCTGTTCCTGCTGGTAGATAAAACTTTGATGGAACTGAACCACTGTTTGTGCAATATCTTAGCGAATCAACTGTTTTTGGAGTTAAATCAATGAGTAAATGACCATAAGGAGTAGATGTTGCATCTTGATACCACTCTTTCAATTGTGATCCTAGACCTAGTTGTTGACTTAATGTATTGATTTGTAAAACATCTCTCGGTGACTTGAATAGGACTATATGTGTATCTTGTAACTCAACATCTTTTCCCAATTAGCTTTGATGAAACAAGTTATGCTTAATATATATTGTATTCAGTCCCCTGTGTCTTCCAGCAGTAGCAACTTTTACAAACTGCTTAGAATTTGAAATTTCTTCACAAGAGTCATCAAATATTAACAGGTATTTTGTTCCATTATTGGGAAGGTTTTCAATCAGTTCAAAGTCAACTCCTTGGATAAACTTAAGGTTTTTTCTTTGCATTTGTCCATAAAGAGGTTGATAATGTTGATAAAAATAAAAAATTTTGTCAAACTTTGGTTGAAATGTACCAATTTTTAACCACTCAAAAATAAGATGTGATTTTCCAGATCCATTCGGTCCAACTAAAGAAATAAAAACTCGTTCTTTGGTAGAAATTATTTTATTCATACCTTTAGAGAAGGTAAAATATAACCGTTTGTACTTGATAAAATTGCTACCCAAACAGTTGTTTCTTCACATGTAGTGGATAACATTATTCGAACGATTGCACATGCTAGTATTAAAACTATGACAAAAAAACGGCACATAAACACTAAAAGAGATCTATTACACGTACGTCCAAAAAACTTCCAAGATTTTCGTTCATGATTCTCCTCATCAAAAACAACATTTCCTAAATTTAATTGCTTGTCACATTCATCACCCATCTCAACTCTGGAATGAAGAAATTGATAATGACTAAATTATTAAGGTAAATTACAATTTATTAAAAAAACATCGAGTCCATGTTCCGTATGCAAATGCTTTTCTTTCTGCACAGTGAAGAGTATTTGCATGACGAAATGGGTAGTTGCTACACCTCCAATCATATTCTTCAGCTTTGAAAATCAAATTCTGAACTTTTGGACATGCGTAGTCATCCAAGTTTGTAACCTTTGTTTCCAAAATTTCTGACAGAATTTTACATTTTTCATAATCTTTTACAAAAAACTCCTTTTCTGGAGCTTTTAGTTTTTTCAATATTTTTTCAAGCTCAGTATATTTTTCATGGCCACTGTTCCAATTGATTCCATGAAGATGCTTCGTACACCAAGTAGACTGAGATGTAGCTTTGAACTTTTTGGGAGGAAGAAAGGAATATCCCACAGTTTGTCCATTTTGATAAACTCCTAACTCTTTAACTATTTTGTTTTCAATACACTCAATATCCAAAACAACTAGACTCATGATGGTAACTGTTTTCGCTGAAAATTTTTGTTAGAATAACTAACAATCGAACAATGCATATACTGATGAAGCAGAAATTTTAACATATAAACAAAAGATTAATCCAGTCACGTGACCATGAAAACAAGAACTTGCAAATCTAGGTAAAACATAACAATAACCAGGTCCCTTATAAGTAGTAGAATTCACAGATCCAGCTGCATCATGTAAAATTTCATGAAGTCTAAAAATTTTTGAATTTGCAAAAAAGTAATCCATACAAGAATTTCCGTATCCAATTAGACCTCCAAAAGGAAATTTTTGGTCCATTTCTTTCAAATTTTTTTTGGGTCCAAAACAATACAGGTACAAAGAAAGTAATTTTTTCTTTTTGTATTTGATAAAAAGTCATGCTTTATCAAATCAAAATTTCTGAGAATTTCATTCAATTTCTGAACGTTCATTTTCTACAGTGCATGCGTCAATAATGATACAAGTTTTTTTGAATGCTTCTACTTAAGACAAAACTGAGGGGATAAAATCAACTAAATTATCATACTCTTTTTTTTCCAACTGAAAATTCTGATTGTTCTTCCAAGTGTTTCCTTTTCTACGATACTCTATAAGATCTATTTTGTTAATATCTGAACGATAACTTAGAAAAATTTTTCGTCTTCCATTATGCAAAGTCCACTCAAATTGAGAAATTTGTGATTCTGTATCCAAATCTTGCAATTTTGGTAAATTTTGAGATTCCAAAACTGTTAGTGAAAATTTCTGGGACTTTTCTTGTAAGACGATATGAAAAAGTCCCAATTTATTTTGAAGCTTTAAAACAAGATTTCTGGAAAAACCAATGTTCCAACTCATACTGCTCAGCTCAAAGAAGTTTTAAAAAATGATTCAAGAAGATGAATATTTGAATTACATTACTATAATAACATCTCTCAACAACGAAATTATTGAACATTACAGTTCTCAACAAACATATAATCTCCCAAGACTTGGGCAAGTTCTTTGAATTCGTTCAAAGTATAGTTGACATAGGCAACTTGCTTCAAGACTTCTTTCTCCTTTGCAGTGAAGAGTCGAATCTGAATGTAGGGTGGCTTGTTCGCACTGTACTTCTTGATTGTGACACACACCCTTCTCTTCTTGTCTGTTGCTACGTCATACGCCGCATGACAGTTCGCAAGTTCCTGCTCCATGGTTGAGTCTTTGTCAGAATAGGGTTCCAATACAGGAACGAGTCCAAGGTTTTCAGCATCGTGAATAACAGTATTCCGTATTGCTGATATCCTTTCCCCTTCTTTTTCACCGAGATAGACTTGCTGGGTTTTTTCGATTTGTCCAGATTCATTTTTCTTTAGCAATTGGAAGCAAGGTTCAAAGTAAATTTTTCCGTTGTAGGGTTTTTGGGACCAAGAAAATCTCCCAATCCTTTTTTGGTTCTTAGCAAATTCAATATAGTTGGGAAGGATATCTTTTCGTGAATACATTTTTGATTTAAGATTCAGAACCAACTGATCAGTAGTAGATATTTCAAAATAATGATATTTGTAAATTTGTAGAAATTAGGAAATCTAGATGACTCACTGTACAATCCATGTAACGTATTATTACTTTATATGGAATAATGAGTAGGTGATGATCCAAATTTGGACATTGCGTAGGTGATGGAACTACTATATAAGCATTTCAGTATAGATAAAAATCATTTTCAACAAGTAATCGGTGATGGCATCTGCTATGTGTCAAGCATATCCCACTTTTTATTCGGACTACAATGCAAAATCTCTTTTTATCTCTGTCTCAGAAAACTTTTATGAAAAATTTATTGTCACCCAAGACTACTGTGTATCTAACCATTCATTATTCTGCCCAGTAGAAAATTGCAAATTTCACTTAGTATTAATCGGATCATCGCTCGATCAGATTTTGCAAAGATTAGATAAATATCATTTCACTTATCAAATTGTTGACTGTATATATACTTTATACAAATACAGATTTTATTTCAATATTATTTCATCAAGAGGTGAAATTTTCGATCAATTGAATCGTGCAGTCGAACACAACTTGAAATGTAGAATACCGGAAAAATTACCCAGTGTTGCAAAGAAACGACTGCTGCGAAAAAAATTCAAAAGACATTGTCTCAGTTCTGCTCAGAAGCTTGCGTCCACTCAGACTCTCAGATCAGCTTTTTCGGAAAGGATTCGAAAAGTTCAAAACTCAAAGTATGAGACTGACTTGTTGAAAATTGTTGATTGTTTTATTGATGGTTTTGGTACCGTAAATAGTGAGCGTATCAATTTTTCTAATAATAATTGAATATTTGTTAATAAAAATCTTGTCAAAATTGTTTTTATTTAAATCAAGAGTTTTTTCGCAAGATGCAAATTTTGGTTCGATTTTTTCAACACGTTTGCAAAAATTTAATTAAACTTTTTTACAAGATGCAAAAACTGTTTTGGTTTTTTCAGCAAGTGTGCAAAAATTTTCAACAAATTTTTGTGTTAGATGCAAGTTTTTTCGTGGTTTTTTTGAAACCAAATGCAAATCTATCTTATTTTTTCTTATTCATATGCAAAAACTGCAAAATTTTATTGTAAAAAACTTGTTAAATTAATGCTAAAAATTTTTCGAAATTGCTGACTTTGAGTGCTATTTCCTATCTTAATACATTGTTTTTCCAATAATTTTGATTAATATACATGCAAAAAAGATTTTTTTTATGATCAAAACTAAAACAAAGATTTTCATTTTCTTTAATTATTAAATTTGTAAGGAAATCCTCTTTCAGTTTTCTTTAAAATGCGAAAATATTTAATGAAATTTTTCTTAATTTGCGAGATTTTCTTTGATTTTTTTAACAAGTGTGTAAAAAAAAATATGAAAAGTTTTGCATGGTGCAAAAATTAATGTAAAGTTTTTAACATGCTTGCAAAATTGGTTTAAATTTTTTGCCATCTTTCTAACAAAATTCTATAAAAGTATTTACCAGATGCATAATTAGCTTCATTTTTAACAAATTTTTACCATTGAAATTTTTTAATAAAATTTTCTATGATCTCTTTGTTCCTATCTCTTGAAAATAAATTTACTAGATACAAAGAAATTAAATTACAACGCACAAGACAGTAACCAATTTATTTACAGATCAAAGAGCTGTCGAGCAGCTGAGTTCTCAAAATTTTGCAAAATCTCAATGGAGCGCAAAGCTGGTCTTGCTTCCATCACTGGTGGTTGTCTTGGTGGTTCGCTGACTGGAGTTCTTGGCTCAGAGAACCCCTCATCCTCTTCGATGGTAATTGGGTTGTCCACAGATCCCTCTTCCCAAGGAAAGAGGAAATCGTCGAATGGTTGGGCCACATATCTAGAGTCAGGAATTTTGGGGTAGTTCATTCCCACATGTTCGGCCACTTCCTCCATCATTTGCATTTCTCCAAGTTGATTCTCTGTAGGAGGTACTTGCGTTAAATGATGTTCGTTGAAATCCCTGCGCATCACCTCCACCATATGCCAGACTTGGATTGGGATGTCCATTCGTGCCAGAAAAACTCCACAAACTGTTTCTCGCACTTGGATTTGTACTAAATCAGCCGAAAATTCCACCGAGAACATAAGGCTGTTGTTTTGTACTGAGAAGATCATTTTGAGCAATAAGTTGAGTAAATGATTAAAAACAAGATTTACAAATGAGAGGAAGAAAGTTGCCGGTAGTTATGTTGAAATTAATGTATTAAGAGCTGAGAGAGGAGGTAGTTGACGGTAGTTAAGTTGAAAATAAAATGATTTTTAGTTAAGAGCGAGGGGTACCTTCAACTGGAATGTGTGGGTTTAACCAATCAGAATGAATTTTTCTTATTTGGATTGTACTCGTGTCCAATCAGATTTTAGTTTCCTTTTATGGAATTCTTATAGAAAACTCGTGTCCAATTGGAAACAAAGCTCCATTTTACACATTGTCGTTTCCAATCAAAAAAAAGTTCATTTTTGTTCAAGTTGTCGTATCCAATCAGAGGAACCTTCAAGGACTTAAGTCTTCCAAATAAGTAAAAATATACACAAAAGCAATCGAAAAAATAAATGACCAAAAGTTGTTTGCTGTAGAAAATAAGAAATATTGCTGATGTAAGTAACGAAAGAAGAAAAATTAATAAAAGTAGCATCTCTGCAAGTCTTCTCATCAAGTTAACTGAATTTTTTGTATATAATCGATAAGAAATTGCTGATTTTTCAGCAGATAATCAAGTTCTTTGATTTTGATGTAGATTTTAGACGAGAACTCAAAGTTGATGAACTTTTCAAAGCAAATCTCTGGAAATCTAATACCAAACCTGATCATGCAAGGTTTTGAACTTTGAAAATCTTTAAAAAAACGGAAGAATAAAGAACTTTGCTGGGGAGTTTTAACAAATTTGGGAGTTGGATATGGAATAAAAAGAGTCTTTGAAATATTATCGTACGATTTTCTTATTAACTTCAATTTTTCTAAAAAAATAAAATTTCTTTTCTAGTCAAGTGTAACTCAGCTGTAAGTTTATAGCTTTGATACGCAATATGTGGATCAAAAATAAACTCTTTGATTGAGTACGTTTCTCTAAAGAGACCTTTACTTAGCCGGAGAACTCTATTTTGGACAATATAAACGTCCAAAAAATTGTGAGAAAAGTAAGAATCTACATCTATTTCATCAATAAGGAAATCACACGGAATATTTTCTTTTTTCTTGTAGAGTAATTTGAGGAAGTTCAAATGCTTTTTTTAATTGACAACCTTCAAAAATGAATATTTTGGATCCAAAGTTATGACTAGAAACTGCTTAGTTCTGATTGGTTGAAAAATTTTCTGGAAAATTCTACAATTTTCCGAAAATTCTAGAACTTTCCAAGGAATAACGTGGTGATGACGTCATTACCATAAAAGGAAAATTGCGTAGGCGGTGACATCACTTCTCTTCAAAGAATGACATCATTACCATAAAAGGAAAATCGCGTAGGCGGTGACATCACTTCTATTCAAAGAATGACGTCATTACCATAAAAGAATAATTGCGTAGGCATCATTGATAGTATAAATACACTTATTTTATTGGGTTAAATCATTCATTTTGTTTACCAATCAGAAACAGTCAACTGAATTTTAATTCAAATTTTACATTTCGTTACTTCACGAAAAGTGAGTATTTTCATTCGATTGGTACTTTAAGTTTTTAATTTTGGAACATTTCTAAAGTCTTAATTTTTTTTAGATAATGCCTGCCCTTAACCGAAACGAGAAAGTCAAATGTGAGGATTGTGGTCAGGAATACAGGAGATCTGAGGCTGCGAGACATCAAAAAAGATGTGCTAAAGGAGTTGTTTCTTTTCCTGAATGTAAGTATTCCAATTACAATCAACAAGAAATGAGCTATCATATGGCTAAGAAGCATGATCAACCAAGTTCGAAGCAGTCGACGGTTTGTTCTTCTTGTGAACAAGAGTTCCCCAGTTACTACTCTTTCCAACAACATCGGAGAAAGGAACATGGAGTAAAACAACGGAAACCCAGTGATACGGTGGCAGACTTGAACAAGATTGTGGAGGAGGAAGGGGAAGGTGGAGAGAAACTCAAAGAGGAGTTGAGTGCTTGTCAGCATTTCTTGGTGGACACTGAGATGGAGAATGGGAGGGATAAGGTATTTAACTTTCAAATGTCAAAGTTAGATACCAAAATTATCAACGAGAAGCTTGAAGAAGTCTTCAACAAGCTAGATTCCGCTGCAAAAATTAATATTGCTCTTGGATTTGTTCTCCGTAATGTCGAAACGGGAGAATATCGGTATTATTATGCACACGAAAACAATACATTGTTTCGAAAAATCGCATTTACTGTGTACGAAAGCGGATTTGATTACAATCCAGGGAAAAGTTGAAAAGTTTGATATCGTGGAGCAATGCACCCAAGAACGTCAGAACACAAAGTGGAGGTTCAAGTTGATCACAAATTTACTATTTTTGCTGCACTACTGAAAAACATCCCAATGGGATGTCCAGACTCTGTGTTGCCTGAACCTTTACTACGACATACGCAAGTAAACTGTCTTTTATCGGACAAAAATAAACAACCATACAAAGATCATCTTTGTCTTTTCCGTGCGTTAACAATGCATTTGCATGGTCATAGTAACCTCGATGCTCATACATCTCAATTTTTTACAGAGTTTATATCAAAATCTGGATACGATCCGAAGAACTTTCTCGGAGTTGCCAATGATGATTTACCTCTTGTAAAGGAAATAGTTGATCGAAACATATTCATTTATGAAATTGACATTCAAGAAGGAGAATATGTTGAAAAATTAGCGAGGCGAAGTATTGGAAAAATTGAAAAAACCGTGAAATTGCTAAGTTTCAACAACCATATCATTCACACGAATGGTATTGATTCCTTCTTCAAGTGTTTTCGATGTCCTAGCTGTGACTGTTTCTTCAACAGATCAGACAACTTCAACAGACATCTTATGTCTTGTAAAGATAGAGTGCGACACATTTATCCAAAGAATGTATATACACTTCGAGAAACGCTATTTGAAAAGTTGGAAGGTTTCAATATCCCAGTTTCGAAAGATAACACACTATTCAACAACCTAGCCATTTTCGATTTTGAGTCGATATGTGTTCCATCAGATGAACTGAAAGCTACCCAAACAACAACTTGGATTGGAAAACACGTTTCAATTTCTGTATCAATATCCTCGAACCTGATAGATGAACCAATTTTTCTTTATAACAAGGATCCGCAAAAGCTTATTATCGATTTTGTAATCAAACTCGAACTTTTGGCTGAGAAAAGTAAGCTCGAAATGAGAACTAAATTTCAAGATGTTGAAAGAGTAGTGAATGAGCAGATGTCGAAAATTTTCCAAGAGTTGAATGAAAGATGTCAAAATCTTCCAACTGAAAACTTTGAATACGAAGATGAGTGTATAGAAGATACAGAGGAAACTGATATGTCAACTCAGTTTTTGAGAATGCAGAAAAATCAGCTGCTTGATTTGAAACAAAATCTGGAGAGGTATGTTAACACGTTACCTGTATTTGGGTTTAACAGTGGAAGATATGATCTGAACTTGATCAAGAGCTACCTGATTCCCTACTTAATCAATGATAAAGAAGCTGAACCTATGGTTATCACAAAGGCTAACGATTTCATATCCTTCAAGTTTGGAGATATACAGTTTCTCGATATCATGGAATTTTTGGTTGGAGCAATATCTCTGGACTCCTTTCTTAAAGCTTACAAAGCCAGTGAGACAAAAGGGTTTTTCCCTTATGAGTGGTTTGACAGTCCAGACAAGCTCGAGAGTGAAGAATTACCTCCATACGAAGCCTTTTTCAGTAAACTGAGAAACAACAACCCTCTTGATAAAGACTTTAAGGATTACCAGAACCTGAAGTCAAGTGGACTTGATGAGCAGCAGGCACTAAAGAAACTTCAAATCAGGTCAGTACCTGCATCTGGATGGGATAATTACAAATATTTATCCGGGATTCATCAAATGTCTGCAAATCAATTGTTGGAATTGATGCGAGCCAGCTCTATCCCTATTCAATGTGTCAAAACATGCCAACAGGATTGTACACAAGATGGGAGTTTGATTCCGATATGCAAAAATTCAAAGCTAGACATAACCGATCTCGCAATTTTGAGAACATGGTCATGTCTTACTACCAAGAAACCAGACCAGAATGTAGAATTGAGAGCTTCCACACATCTGGAAATCAAAAGAAAATTGACTGTTTCAATGTTGATGGATATTGCAATCACTGCAAAACAGTGTTTGAAGCAATGGGATGCTATTACCATTTTTGTCCTTGCCAGGAGACTCGTCCCTCACTTAGCGATGAAAATATTGAGAGAGGAAACAAAAGGAGAGAGATGGATGACTTGAGACGTGAATATATTCGCGAAAAAGGATACAAAATCGAAGAGATGTGGGAATGTGAGTGGTGGCAAAACTTCAAAACGAACGAAAAAATAAAGAATCATATCCGATCCAACTTTCCCTACAAAAGACCTCTCTCTACTGATTCTTTGTTGGAAAAAATAAGATATGGATCTCTTTATGGCTATATTCAGTGCGACTTAGTTGTTCCAGACGAACTGAAAGCAAAATTTTCTAATTTTCCTCCAATTTTTAAAAACACTGATGTTGGAAGAAATGACATTGGGGAATATATGCAAAATTATGCCATTGAAAATGATCTTCTGAAGCATCCCCAGCGTATGCTAATATCTAGTTTCAAACTAGAAAATGGTTCCATCATTACTCCTCTTTTCAATTTCTACATGGAACTTGGCTTACAGTGTACAAAAGTTTACCGCTTTGTGCAGTATCTCCCTCGAAAATGCTTCAACAAGTTTGTTCAGTCGGTTGTTGATGCTAGAAGGGAAGGAGATGAGAACCCTTTATCCGGTGCTGTTGCAGATACTATGAAGCTTTTAGGTAATTCATCCTACGGTTACCAGATAATGGACAGATCGAGACATACGATCACAAAGTATTTGAATAATGAGAAAACACACAAAGCAATTAATGAACCTCTCTTCAAACGATTGAACACTGTTCAGAAAGACTTGTACGAGATTGAGTTACTAAAGTCAACAATTGAGCACAAAGAACCCATAATAGTCGGATTTTTCATTCTGCAGTATGCAAAGCCGAGAATGCTTGAGCTTTACTACAATTTTTTGGACAAATTTTGGGATGAAAATAAGTTCGAGGAATTAGAAATGGACACGGACACGCTGTACTTAACTCTTGCTGAGGAAAATTTGTATGATTGTATTCGTCCGGAGAAAAAAGGTGACTGGGAAAAATTGAGAGAAAAAGATTGCAGAGATTCATTTAGAGCAGATTCAAAAACAAACTTTTTTCCACGAACTTGTTGTAGCGTTCACATGAAGCACGATAAACGAGAGCCTGGTCTGTTCAAAGAAGAATTTAGGTGTACGGAGATGCTATGTTTATGCAGCAAGACTTATTGTTGCTATGACAACAAATCAGACAAAATGAAGTCTAGCAGCAAAGGATTGAATAAAAGAATTCTAGAGGAATCCGGTGATGGACCTATGGAAAAATACAGGAAAGTACTCGACGAAGCAATCAACTTGACTTCAACAAACAGAGGATTTAGAACCATTAATCATATGGTTGCTACATACGAGCAAACAAAGAAGGGATTGAGCTACTTTTACCCTAAAAGACAAGTTCAGGATGACGGAATACACACAAAACTTTTGAACTTGTAAATAACTGATGGTGTAATAGCATTCAATTCAGTATTGATTAAGTAACCGTAAACTTGTGGTTAAATGATTATACGAAGCAGTGATTTATATACTTTCTTTGTAATTTAAACTTTTTTTCTCAAAAACTTGACTTTTTTCGATATCTCTGTAGGTTCAGAATAGATTCAGATAGGTAGAAAGTAAAAGTATCTAATAAATTTTTATTAGATCAAATTAAACAAATCTTATCGTGTTTTGAACTTTTTCGAAAAAGTTTTTTTGATAAAAATTCCAAGTTTTTGCACAAAATCTCTTAATGCACAAAATCATTGAATTACCATGCACCAAAAAACTAAATACATAACCTTTATTCTACAGTCTACACGTAATTAACAATTAATTGTTCCCAATTAGGTAACGCGCCCAGATTTTTGTGAAAAAAGTAGACAAAAACCAAAAAATTACGTTTTTCTTACCATTATCTTACCATCACACAAACCATAAAACCTTACCATCGGTATTCCCTATCTTAATACATTGTAGACTCTATACCCAATCTTAATACATAGGTGGCTGACCGGATACTCTATAGCCTATGTTAATACATGGGGGTCAGCCACCTCCCCCCCCCCCCCACTCTACCTCACCCTTCTACTACTCCTAATTGAATGACTTTTTTTACTGGTAAAATTGACAAGTAAACCAAACACTGATTTGACTTTTTGAGACCAACTTTAAAAAGATAATAGAGAAAACTGAAAGCAGAACTTTAAAAAAAAGTTATTGAAAACCTAATTGCATGACTTTTTTCTAGTGGAATATTTTCTGGCAAATTCATTTAAATCTCGAACGAAAACAAAAGCACAGAAAAACGATGAAAGAGGGTGACTTCTCGAGATTTCAGGTTTGAGTTGTTTTTTTTTCAAACAAGGAGCGGTATAATCCAGCAAAGTTGAGCAAAGTCGAACAATGTCCGGCAAAATTGAATAAAGTTAAAAACGGACATCGTTCGACTCAAAAAGTCAAAATCGGACATCGTTCGATTAAAAAAGTTGAAAACGGACATCGTTCGACTAAAAATTTTAGCAGCAGCACATCCAAATTTTGCTGTACATTTCGTGCGGATATCGAACAATTTTTTGTTTTGGTTTTCATTTTTAAAGAACACAAGTAACTTTTGAATACTACATTTTTCGCATTAAGTCGTAAATTTGATAAAATTGAGGACTCATATTTAGTTCAGCGTCGTTTTTATTTGACTTTGTTTTTGTTTTGTTTTGATTAATTGCTGAAATTGAATTTTTTCGAATTTTCATTGAAACGGTTGAATATTGAATTCTGGTTCGGTTAAAATTATTGATTTGTTATTTGGATTTTGCTGCCAACTTATCATTATACATTCTTGAGGAATGAAATCTGTTTGTTAAAATTGGTAAGATGTAGCGTGAATTTAAAATCACATGTATATGTTCAATCATGCATTTTCTTTCACAGGAAGTAACCAATGTTACCAATAAACAAATCTATTTCAACATTTTTGAAAAGAAAAACTGAAGCTGCACTGTTGGTTCTATGGACGATAAGTAAAAATGACAATTAAACCGATCAATTATTTGATTTTTTGAGACCATTTTTTAAATGAAAACAGAGAAAGCTGAAGATAGAACTTTAAAAAAATTATTGGGAACCTAATGGCATGATTTTTTTAAACATGAATGGTTTCTGCCTGCTCTGTACTTTTTGTAAAAAACGATCCATGATTATATTGATTTCAAGACAGCGTTTTATTAAAGGCAGTATTCAATAAAAAAGAACAAGTTATGAGGATCTAAATGTATAAACCTTTTTTACCGATTTTTTTTTGAAAAAAGTTGACATTTATCGAGTTTTATTTTAGAGAAACAGAACTCTTTTCATTTAAATCTGGATTGAAATCAAAACGATGAAAGGGGTGATTTTCGTGATTTCAGCATCGAGTTGTCTTTTTCCTAAAAATCCTCACAGAACACGAAAACTGATCTAAATAAATTGAAACGATACCAAAAAAATATATATAAATTGTAGCGTTGGGCAGAAGAAAAAATCTACGCCGTTTTGACAGTTATTTATTTTGCTGCATCCGTCGTGGTCTGGAAAGTCGCGCCGTCTGCGCCTTGGTCTGGAAAGTCGTGCCTGTCGGCCTTGGTCTGGGACGTCTCCACGTTCTGATTGTTAAATATGCGCCACATCCACAACGGTGGCGAAGAACTAATTCTTGGTTGCACCGTCTCCGCCTCGGTCTGGAAAATCGCGCCGTCTCCATCTTGGTCTGAAAAGTCGCGCCGTCTCCGCTTTGGTCTGGAAAGTCACGTAGTTTCTACCTTGTTTTGGAAAATTATGCCATATGCACCGTGGTCTGGCCTGCCTCCCTTCTGATTGCTGAAGTCGCGCCGCGTCCACCACGGTCGCAAAGAATTGTTTCTTATTCGCGCCGTCTCCGCCTCGGTCTGGAAAGTTCCTTCGTCTCCACTCTGAACGCAAAAGTCGGGCCGCTTCCACAACGGTCGCGATGAAATGATTCTTGGTCGCGCCGTCTCCGCCTCGGTCACGAAAGTCTTGAAAGTGCACTTTTTGGTCGCGCTATTTGTCGTGCCGTATCCGCCTTGGTCGCGAAAGTCGCGCTGTCTCCACCTCGGTCGCGAAAACCCTGAAATTTTTTTTGTGTCGCGCAGTCTCCATGTTGGTCTGTAAGTTGCGCAGTCTCCATCTAGAACTGGAAAGTCTGGAAAAGGCTAAGTTTGGTCGCGCCGGTCATGCCGTTTCCTGAGCCGCAGGATCGACCCGTATCCGCCTCGGTCGCGAAAGTCGCGACGGCTCATCATGGTCGCGAAAGTCTGGAAATGCCAGGTTCTGGTCGCCAAAGTCTGGACATGCCTAATTTTGGTCTGGACAGTCTATATATGCCAAAACTTTGTCGCGAAAGTCTGGACATGAGTCTGGGACTTCGACTCGGTTTAATTACAACAAAACAGAATATTTTAATTATGTTTCTTCACAGTTCATCAACCATTTTGTCATCTGAATTATTTTCTCTTAGTTTTGATTGAGTATGTGAGAGCACTTATAATTTGAATCCAAGATGACAATTTTTCTCATTTTTTGATCATTTTTGTGTAGGCAAAATTATCTGTTTCTGCAGTTGCTCGTGCTTACTTGAGACTATTTCTATTATGTCTACACGTCTCTGAGAAAAAGTTAGCAGGTTATTGGAATGATGTTTTTGTTGGGGTTCAACATTTGTCTTTTGCAGTTGGGTTTCACTATTACTTTGCTTATTCTTTATTCTCGGTCTAGCATCTGATTCTTTGATTTTGTTCATTCCAACTTCTGTAATTTTTGTCACACCTATTATAATGGGAACCATTCTCTACTTTTCTGTGATTGGATGGGTGGCTGCAATTTATGGGGAGAACAAAACAGACATAACTTTGGCGTTCTTCAGGTGTTTGGGATAGCATTCGAGATTTGCTTAATGATTTGGTTTATGTAGCACAAATTTGAATTTGAACTCAAGTAAGTCGAAAATGGCTGATCGAATCCATGCCATTGCCGTCCAATGTTAATTCATGGAATGCTTATCAGAATCGACTTAAATGTTGTGCTGTTAACAACTATACGGATCTGTCGGAAAATGGCAAGTTGACCATACTGCAGTCGTGCTGCAGTCCAGATTTTCTCGATTTCGCCGGAAATCGCTCTAGACAGTCAATTTTTTGCGAGCTTGACTTCCTCCATTGCAACTCAGACGTCATTAGTGGGCGAGTCTACGGGGTGGGCTGTAAATCTTCTGTGGAATCGGGAATCCAGGACTATAAATACAATGTACTCTATGTTGGAACTCTATGTTGGAAACCTATAAAACAAGAAAAAAAAACAAAGAAGACAAAGAAGAAAAGAAAACCGATCCATGGGCAACTAGATGAGATATATCGTTTTGTTGCTGTCTTACCTCTTTCACGCTGTTTTTTGGCCCACTTTTTTGCTGTGGCGTATTGTAATACGTATGAACAAGACAAGATAGACACAGAATAAACGATTTAGAAAGATTACTATGTCAATTTTTTTTGCTCTGGATATTATTTATCTGGTTTGGTTATGGAATTGTATGCATCTGGAATGAAGATATTGTATGTACGGTGGACGAAATGAGATTCATCGCTTATAGCGTGCCTACGATTTTCAGTTTTGTGGTGTATACAGCAGTTGCTCTGGATTTTTTGGATGTTTTGTTCGGGGAAAAAATCCTTCGTCAAAATCGGATTTGACTTTGCAGCAATCAATTGCAATCGTACTTCAAATTGCTCTGTTAGTTCTTTATCTGAAACGGGTAACTTATTTGGAGGCCCGAGTCGAAGGCTGGCTTGACAATTCCATGAGAAACAACTACAACTACAACTACAAAACTACAACTATGAAGAAAACAATGGGAGCGCTTGGTATATGCTTCAACGAAACTCCTAGTGCTGTGGAATCAACAACTATACAGAGCGGTGCAGCGTTACAGAACTGTTCCTCTCATCGTATCGCAAACTTGAATTCTCAAACTGCGGTATATTGGGCAACGGCACGGATCATATTTTTGATGCAGGACGTAAGACGGAAGTGTTTTCGGAAACAGAAGACCGATTAACTAACTGGCTTTCTCAATTTGGACGAAGCTCTTGTTATTCTCCAGTTTTTTGTTTTCTTCTGGAGAAGGCACAAAAACGAGGGTGTGCGAGCGACTCTAACCAAAAGCTTACAACTGAAAATGTCAATACGATGACGAGTACACAAAAACAAGCAAGATCATCATGTTGAAGTCAAGAAGTTTTCGTGCAGAAATATACGCAGAAACTGATCCTGAATGTACAAAAACAGCAGGGACTATTGCTATTTAGATTCTGTGGATGCAATAACCCAAAATTTTAAACAACACGAGGCCAAACTGTACATTTTGAGAATTGTAAAAGCGGATTCCGCAAAAAAAACGCTCTCTTTGTTCTTTCGTTTTCTTTGAACATTACAACAAAACTTGATCGTGTTTAAAGACTTGTCTCTGGATTCCAGAGACCTACACACACCAAATTGTGCGCCTATTTAAGACACAGGTTGGTCTCATAATGGTTTGTTTGAAGCTTAGCCAACAACTTGGTTTTTTCTGGACAATATCAGAAGTTGTTGTGGGTAAAAAAATTTTTTTTTAATTGATTCAAAAATTGAGTAAAGATGGCCGGTATAATACCCGAGTTGACCTCCATACACTAAAATTGCTAATCAATCTATTCCATATAATTTGTCTATGAAAATTGCTAGTCATGAAACTCTCGTATATAGGAATTGTATGGCGATAAATGGGAACTGTAGCTTTTAATTTAAAACGCAGTCTAGACTCAGTTTTCTAGACAAAAAAAAACAAAAAAAATCACAAAGATTATGATTCTTAAAAATCAGGATTTTGTGTAAAAGCCATATATGATAAAAAAGTAAGACTTCTTTCAAAAATGGTTCTTTGATTTTCAACCATGGGTTTTTCGAAGTAGAAACTTTCTAGTCATATAAAAAAATTATGTTGTTTTTTGTTTTATTTATATGTGATCTTCCTTAGGTTATCTTAGAAGGCGAGTATTCTAATGCAGTTTATCTGTGAATTCACTGCTACTTAAACTATGGGTTTTTCTTATTTGAGAAAATCTTTGGACCATGTGCTCCAGGACAAACGCAAAAACTCAAAGCAAAACTCAAAAATTATTTCTCTCTTTTGTTTTGCACCACGCATTTTTTATGGAAGAATGCTAGTCATGCAATTGTCATATTTGGAAGAAAGCTTATCATTTTGTTTTCATGCTATTTTTTAATGAATGAAAGGTATGCGTCATTTATGAGAATTTTACGCCTAACGTTTTTTGTTTTGAGGTAACTATGAGATTTGGTTTCAAAAATTGACAATTTTGTTCTGTTGCCCAATTTTTCCGATGAGTGTCAGTTTTCCAGTTGTTGTTTTTTTTAGAGTTAGCTGCTTGGTTTTGTTTTTTAGATATGGAAACACTCCATTCACTGGAACGCCACAATAAATTCTTCAAAAAAGTGTAACATTGACGCTGAAAACTGCCCTAGGTGGACTATGAAAAACTATAATTCTTCATGTATGACAATGGTAAATGTCAAGGTTCAAAATATTTTCTTAGTGAATAAAAACAAAACCAGCAGTTTGTTTTGAGAACGCTGGTTTTTCTAAGTTTTACTTGAAACTGGAGACCTTTTTGAATGCTCATAAGTTAAGGGACTCTGAAACCCAAACTGAGTCATATGGATACTCATCAAAGAAAAGGATGAATTTTCTTTGGTAGATTTGCTGCAAAATGAGCCTCATTTTTCTATCGATTCTAATTGATATAACCAGATAGTTTTTGTTACCAAGTTTTTAGTACTCAGATAATTTAATTTTGCTTTTGAAAGAATCCAAAAAAACTTAAATTTGTTTTCATGAAGTTTCTGTTCTTTGAAAGTTATAGCTAAAAAGCCTAGCACCAAGAACGATCTTACACCAAATTGAAATTTTGAGTTCAAAAATTTGCTATTTGCTATTGATCATTGCTGTATCTGCAGATTGTTTGATCTAACAAAAAAAAATCCTCTATAAAAATGCATTGAGTAGAAAAAAAGAGAGGTAGCAATACAAAGGTAGTTTTGAAAATTCAATAAAAAATACAAATTTAAAGAGAAAAATTGGTTCAACCGTAAGGTTCGACTAACAGTCCAATTCGAAAAATCCTTGAAATATTTCAGTTTCTTGATAAAGATCGGTTATTTTTTGGTTTACCTAGATATGAACAGTTTGGAAAAGTATAATCAAATGTTCAAGAAAAATAAATGAAGTTTAAATCAATTAAACAAAACAAACTCACTTAAACAAAAAAAAGGTTCTTGGAATCTGATATTTGTTCAAAAATTTCTTGACAACCTAAAACTT
The DNA here is from genome assembly GCF_963678635.1 of Symsagittifera roscoffensis. Classification (NCBI taxonomy): domain Eukaryota; kingdom Metazoa; phylum Xenacoelomorpha; order Acoela; family Convolutidae; genus Symsagittifera; species Symsagittifera roscoffensis. The sequence continues at coordinate 32,291,576 of NC_087069.1, read as the reverse complement.
TTGGACTGAATCATTTCAAATGCTATCACCATCATAGGAGAAACAAGAAATCAGAAATGATTGTTTTTTTTTGGAGAAACTAGATGAAGATAAAAAACAGTTTGAAAATTAAAAATAAGAAACCAGGACTGTTTCATACTTCCTAAACGAAGTTTTTTCACTCGGAATAATTTCTGTTCAGAAAAAAAGACTCTAGGTAAAACAATAAAGGTTCATTGGAGATTCGCAACCCTTGCGATACAACGCAAGCATAGCATTAAAAGCTAGCAAACAAAAATTACTCTCAAAAATAGAAAAAATGCAACTTCAAAAAAACAATTCAGAACAACGAACACCCGTAATAAATAAACCTTTCTTAAAAAGCAGCGACTGAGCCAAAAAGAAACTTTGGAGGACGCCCCCGTTGAGCCGAAAACGAAAATACTATAAAATTATATATAAGAAAAAAGAATTGTCAGCTTTTAAGTTTTACAATTTAATGTTATATGAAAAACATTTTCCGAAATAATCAAAATGATCACCTTTAACCCATCAAATTATGCAAAATTAGGCGACAAACATATAAAACATCAATCAAAATCATTAAACCAAAAAAAATGAAAGAAAAAAACAAATTTCAAAATTTCGTTTTAGTTATTTTACCAAAAACAGAAATACTGTAAATTGTAGCGTGAAATGTTTAAACCAGAAGAAATTCCATCGACCGATAATGCGACAAAGATAAAACTGACTTCTAACTTGGTAAAAAAATAGGTCAGACTGGGAGTCTAACTTCAGACCTTAGTTTAGAAAAGCGCATACGCTACCTCTAGATCAACTTGAAGGGATAATGGAAGCTTAAGGTTCAATAAAAAATGCAAAAAAAAACATAAGTAGTACCCAATTAGAAGTAACATGCACTCGCAAGTGGAACTGAAAAGGTTTGAGAATTGCAAAATGAATAAGAACAAAACTGATAAGAATCATATGAATAATATCATGAACAAAAGGCAAAAATGCAATCAAAACCGTTTGTTTGGGATAACCTGAACAATATCATGAAAAAGGGGAAAAGGTGATTAAAATTATATGAAAATTACATTTCTCAAACTGTCATTCAATTCCAAGGAAAAAGATTCAAAAGAAAAGTAATCAAACTACAGAAAGTTTAATCAGCAATTTGATTTTGATCATCTGGGAAATCAATAACTTAAAAATATCTTTTGAAACGAAAAATCAATTTCATTTCAAACGTTCAAGTTTGTTCCTTTTTCATGGAAAAGAGATGAGTTTTTAAGACAAGGACAATAGCCCGATCTTTAGCGCCGCTCTTTAAATATTTTTTACACAGAGCCAAGGCAGAGTTTCGCATCATTTGCAAAACAACGCAATCGTAGCATTGCAAGCTAGCGAACATACACGGAACAACTAAGGCGAAAAAAAAATATTAAAGCTATATACTTTTTTTGAAATAATTGAAAAATTTAAAAGCAGAAAAAAAACGGTAACACAAATACCAGCATTTATTACGCTCTTACGAATTATCGAGCGGTCACTAAGGCGACAATCAATGGGTAGATGACAGCTGAGCCAAAAACAGGAAAAAATAACAGACACTTTGTCGCCGTTAAAAACCATAGCAATTAACTTTGAAGTCTTTAAAATTCTGCATATCAACCAAGTTAGAGTAATTAAAAATAACCAATTTTGCCCCTCAACCGACAGAAAATAAATTGAATAATCCGCTTCAACAAAAGCTGAAATCATGTAGGCCGAATTGAACCTTCAAGAAAAAAAAGGGAAAACAATGCAAAGCCACAGAAGGAAAACTTTAAATTATAGGAGAAAATCAACAAAAGCACTATAAAAATCTACGATGTGTCAACTAAGCCGAGAAAACATAAGCAGACAAGCAATGAGTTAGGTCCTTGAGGTTAACTCATAGGGTAATTTCGGATAGGGTACACCGTCTGCTCGTCACGCTATCTTATTTTCGGCCGGATAGATTCGTGCAACTTCTTAGTCTAACACCGATCCTAATCTTACTCTTATATCTACTAGTCTCAGGGTAATTAACTGATCTCTGCTAGGCTCAATAGATCTAGAGTATACTGGCTTATTGCGGCTGCTGAAGTTCTCTTGGAGAGGTAACTAATTTCTAAGTTAAATTCAAATCTCTCTGGTGCTGAATTTACAAGTAATTTCAGCACTTACAAATAAGTGGGTTGTTAGTTAGATGGAATATGCTTGGTTAATATTAAATATTTTATAATGGTAAAATATCTAATTTATCCAATAATAAAATGTAGTTTAGATCAGGTTCCACCCATTCGGGGCTTACAGAGTTTTTTAGAACTATCTTTCTTTCTGTAATTGAAGGATAGATGATGAACGTTGGTATTTGGCGAACATCATTTTCTTATCCAGTTCCTTCTGAAGAAGAATGTTCCAGGACGTTGGAATCAGGGATAGTAAATTGTTATTTTGTCGTTCGACAACGACTGTGATCCCCAATGAAATCAATCCGATTTCAAAATGGTTTGCTATGTCAGAGTTTTCTGTATTAGTAGAGAACTGTTTTGTGTGCAGCCTCGTCTGGGAATGGCGTGAAAATCGTGCTTGGAAGGGATGCCTTGTAACTCGGATCTGTACGTACACTTGAACATCGAGGTGGTCATTGGTCTAGTTCAATGAAGTCCTTTTCTGCAAAGTCAAGTCGTACTCAAAATCCTTTGAGTCGTGATTGTGGACGGCATGTCGGTTGTGTTTAGCCATTCTTTTTTTCGAGTGTGATGGGATTGTCTAGTCTTTGGATGTTCGTCTTTGTTATTGGGTATGATCTATATACTGCATAGTATGATTTACATTTCATAAATTTTTGTTAATTTGGTTTTTTAATCATGATCTTAGTTAGTTGTTTTCACAAAAGCGTTTTATTTTAGTTTAGTTTTTTTGAAGAGTTACTCACCCTTGAGTACCTCTTATTAAAAACTGAAGTGTGGTCACAAAGCCTGGGTGTAGCGCGGTGGGTTAGGCCGGCTATAAGCATGCTCAGGACGTCCTTCTCTGGTGGGTTAGGCCAGGAATGGGAGTATGATTTCATGCTGTTTGTTTGAGAGGTCCTGTTATGTGATGACATTTTATGTTGTTTTATTTTCTGGTCTTTCTTATGTTACTTTGGTTGTCTCCTTTTTTCAAAAATCAAATTGTTTTTGGTTTGGGTTTGTCTTCTTGCGACTTTTTAGTGTTTTATTATTTCTTCCTTAGACTTATAATAGTCTTCAAAAGAGTAAATTATCCAGTTTTAAGCTGTGTTAATCCGGTTTGGGTACCGTTGGTTTTCTTTTCTTAGTCATGCTGTTATTTTATTGTTTGTGGTGTTTAGTAAGCTGCGTTGGTTAGTTTGGTTTAATAAATAATTCCTTTCCAACCGGGTTAAAGAAAAGTTTGAAACTTGTTATCACTTGTTAGAGTTGTTGTTAGTGGAAACTTGAAACTTGAAATCATTATTTAAACAATTCTTCGTGGGCGAGCTGTGCGAGTTTGGATAGGATTCTTGTGCGACTGAATGAAAATTTTGAAAAGGTTAGTACTGCTTTCTCATTTTAGTAATTTATTGCATAAAAATTGAATTTTACTGCTTTTAAGAAAGTTTAAAATTATAAATTTTCATTGTATTTTAATTTTACTGCTTCGTGGGGAAAAATTTATAAATGAAATTACTACATTGGGTATGCATTTTACTACATTATTTATTGCGAAAGAGTAATGAGTTTGAGTTTTATTTAACAAGTTTGTGCTTTTATTTGTCTTTTTCTGTTTTGTAGATGATTGTGGTGTGAAGACTAAAAAAATAAATTAAACAATGATAGAAAATGGTTAGTACAAATTTGAATTTATTAGTTAAAAGTATTTTAAATCAGATTTACCTTAGTCATCTGGGAAAAAACCGTGGGGGAAGATGTCGTCAATCAAGTCTGATGTTGTTAGTAACTTGGCTAGTATGCAGATGACATTTTTAATTTGTGGCAGTGGCCAAAGCAATTGAAGTGCGTTGATGGTGTTTAGTTCTTCTGTGCCTACTGCGAACTCGTAAGGTGTGTTTTGAATGAGGTTATATATTTTATGATTATATTTAGTATTGTGAATAAATTCTAGTATGGGGATTTCGATAGGTTGTATGAATTCATGCGGGATAATGAAGGGTCTTGATTCTTCATCATTGAAGGTCTTTGCGATGGGACAGAATATATACATTTGGATAACTGGGTCATAGTTACGGAGGATGCCGTGGAGGTTAGTATTTTTAATGCAATATGTAAAATTAGGAAAAATAGTGACGTGTATTTTGAGTTATTAAATTGAAAACAATGGTGGGGTTGTTTTGATGGAGTGTGTAAAACAAAATGATTTTGTATAAAAAAAACGATAATATGTGTAAGTGTGCGTTTGTTTAGTGCGTGACATTATATCGTGGGAACAGTGCAAATCGCGTTCCTGTGGTGAAAGAAAGTGAAATGTTAGTGAAAATAACTGAAATTTATCATAGAAGCTTTCATATGCTTGTATATCAACTAGTGCTTCTGAAATAATATGATCATGCTTTTTATCAAAAATATTAAGTGTAAATACGTATGGTGTTTTAATTTAAAAAATTTCGGTTAATTGCGGGTTTGCGAAGCGTTCTTCATCTAGAAATTGATCTTGGTTAGGACGGATGATATTATGATAAACGTATTCTATTGAAAAATCGTTAGCTCGGGGTGCGGTGAAGGGTTTTAATAAATTTTTATATCCAGCGTAAGTAAATTGTCGACGTGTTAATGATGTGGTGAGTCTATATAGTATATTTTTGTTTTTCTCGATATTTTCAGTAGTGTTAGCTAATGGTATGCAAAGGGGGTTAGTATAATTGTAGTAAGCTGTCCAATGAAGTGTTGGCATTTAAACGTGCTCATCAATAAAATTTCGTGTTTCGTTAGCAATTGTAGGGGTATTTAATGTATATTGCGGAAATGAGGGTAGGATGATTTCAAGAAAATTTTTTGTGTTTGTGTGTTCTGGATGGTTGATATATTCTCGGGCTGTTCCGGGTTTGGTTGGAAATGAGTGATTTGGGAATTTTCGTTTAAAAGTGCGGTAAGCTCGGTTAGTACTGGTTGGTGTTTCGGTGGATGTGGATGACTGAGCTAATGATCGAGTGTAAGCTGAAGAGGGTGTAGGAGTTGGTGGATTTGAGGATGTTATTGTTGATGATATTTGATGTATTGTAAGAGTGTGGGGGTGTGTTAGTTGTTGTTGTAATGTAATAAAATTATCGAGTTCTTCGGAAATTTGGATGGTATCTGGCGAGTTATTATGTGATCTGTCGGAATTAAATAGAGAATAGGTTGGGGTTACTTGGGAAGCGTAAGAAGGAGTGGAAAGGGATGGGAGTGGATGACTGGTTTGGATGGGTTGAAAGGGGGTTTCGAAAAAACTGAGGAGTTGGTCTGGATATGGGTAGAGGGAGATGGTTTGGAATCTTCGAATTCGTCGGGAGTTTCTACATTGGAGTTATTAAATTGTGAGATAGTATGAAAAACTGAAATATCTGAGTTAGTATCAGAATTCATGCTTGATGGTATATTAATAATTGGAGAATCGAGTGGCGGGAAAGCAAAAAGTAGGATAATTGGGATTTGAGTTTGGAGGTTTGCTGGGTGAGAATTTGAGCGATGGAGGGATCCAAGTTGTCGGCTCATCGTGAGCTAAAAAAAATGATTATTTTGAGACTGAAAAGTGGCGGTGTGAGGTTGTTCGATAATTTGTTCATATGTATTATCGTTTTGTGAATGATGTGTCATTATGTATTGGATGGGACTTTGTGTTGTATTTGGTCTAAACTTTGGATCATTTGTGATTGCTAGTTTTCGAAAACTTCGGGGAACTAATGATAGTTGATGGTTTTGTGGTAGGGGTGGTATCTGTGGTCCAGTAGGTGTTGTATCTACATTATTATGTTCTTCGTCTTATGTGTTTTGTCTTGTGGATATTTTTGTATTATATTCTTTTATTTGTGCATCTTGAAGTATTTTGTTGATTGATGATTAAAAAACTCCAAAAAATCCTGCAAATAGTATACGTGCTACACTTGCTTGACGGTTTATTTGTGTGTGTATAGCACATGTGTTATAGATTCTTTTTAACAGTGAGAAAAGAAAACCTATAAAATTAAACATAGCGTATAAGATAGTTAATTTTTCTAAGATGTAAAAGGGCCATCCTAGAAAGGCGAGAATTTCGTTTTTTAAGGTGACAAAACTGAAAATATTTAAGGGTGAAAAATCTTGTAGTCTGTATTTCTCACCGTGTAAATATATGTAATCTTTAATATCTTTAAAATATCCGCTGTATCCTTGTGTATAAATGTCTGCAAATCCTGCGGTTTCGGCAAGTTTTCTTAAGTTTTGGTCGATTGTTTGTCGTTGTATTGTGTCCATTTGTGTTAGTAATTCTTGAAATTGTTGTGTTCTAATGGGATGTTGTATATCAGATTTAGAATATAGTCCAACTGATTGTAAATCAATATTTGGGTTACGAGCGATAGCTCTGATGCTTTCGGGTAAAACTTTTTGAGTGGCTGCATTAAGGTAGGATACGGTGTAAGTAGGTAGTATTTATCTTCACCAGGGTTTAATTGTACGACATTGTGGCTTTTTTCTGATCCCCATGGGACTGCGGTATCCCAAAAATATGTTCGTCTTGAAAGAGTGTCAACAAAATGTACTTTTATAAAATATGGGGATTCTTTTATAACAACGTTTATCTTCAAAAACATATAATGGTGATACTTTTTTGGTGCAAGTATAAAACCAAAAAATGTTTCCTTCATAATCAAAAAAATTTGATCTGTTTACTGATAATAATCCCCATGCTCGGGCTTTCCTGATCCCCATGCTCGGGCTTTTGAATACAATGTTGCTATTACATTTGTAGTTTCTATAGCTTGTGGTTCTGTTTAGCATTGTGATACTTGATTTATTGCATATTTGTGTAGTGTTTTTTGTTCGTTTTCTTCACAATCATAGTGTGTTACTAATAAATGCTGGGGTCCTGTGCGAGGAGAAGGATTTACGTTTTGGTCGGAAAATTTTTAAAAAAAGATGTGTTGAAATGCTAATATTTTTAGAATATACATGGGTATGATAATCGGGAGTATGTGTTAAAAAATGTTGTGTAACCAATTATGTTTTTTGTATATCTATCGTTTTTATATGTTACTTCAGTTCTTATAAATGGTGGTGGTAGCGATTGAGCTGTTATATTTGGTGGATTTAATGGGTAGGGATGTTGAACAATATTATTTAGTCTGATTGTGATTTCAAATTTTAATTGGAGACTATTTTTTTGGAGTATTTGAATATCATGTTCTCGAATATCTTCGTGGATATCTTGTCTATATTTTAATATTTTGGGTGCCCAACTGTGGAGTCGGTTACTTTCTTGATGTTGTCCAAATGATGTGGGAGGTGCTACGAAAGTATTCCAATCTAATTGTAAAGGGATGTTTGATGATGATTGTTCTCGATATCTAGCATCGAGGTTGTTTGGGAAATTTAAAGGGAAAAGTGTCGGTGAGATTTGACTTAATGATTGTGTTGACGGAAGTGATAATATTTCTGGTAATGATGATAGTGTTGTATCAGTAGAAATATCTAATGGTTCATTTACTATGTTTGGTTCACCTTGTGTATATGAGTGTGTTGCCCAATATGGTAGTCGTTCAGTGGTATTGGGGGTTTAAAAAGATTTTCACGTATTTGCTCAGATGTTGATGTTGAACCTAAGTAATCTGAGGGTATACTTGAGGTGCTATGTTGTGTAAGGAGTGTGGGAGTTTCTGGTAATGTACTACTTAAAATTTCTGAAGTAGTTGGTGTTGGTGATTGGGGTATATCAAAATGAACTCTGGGGGTTTGAAAATTTCTATTTCTTTGTGGATGTATAATTTGTCTATTTATTTCAACTGTAAATTGATTTTGACTTTGATCGTGAGCTGAAAAAAATGATTATTTGGAGACTGAAAAGTGGTGGTGTGAGGTTGTTCGATAATTTGTTCATAAGTATTATCATTTTGTGAATGATGTGTCATTATGTATTGGATGGGACTTTTTGTTGTATTTGGTCTAAAATTTGGATTGTTTGTGATTGCTAGTTTTCGAAAATTTCGGGGAACTAATGATAATTGATGGTTTTGTGGTAGGGGTGGTATCTGTGGGCCAGTAGGTGTTGTATCTACATTATTATGTTCTTCGTCGTATGTGTTTTGTCTTGTGGAGATTTTTGTATTATTTTCTTTTATTTGTGCATCTTGAAGTATTTTATTGATTGATGATGAAAAAATTCCAAAAAATCCTGCAAATAGTATACGTGCTACACTTGCTTGGCGGTTTACTTGTGTGTGTATATCACATGTGTTATAGATTCCTTTTAACAGTGAGAAAAGAAAATCTATAAAATTAAACATAGCGTATAAGATAGTTAATTTTTCTAAGATGTAAAAGGGCCATCCTAGAAAGGCGAGAATTTCGTTTTTTAAGGTGACAAAACTGAAAATATTTATGGGTGAAATATCTTGTAGTCTGTATTTCTCACCGTTTAAGTATATGTAATCTTTAATATCTTTAAAATATCCGCTGTATCCTTGTGTATAAATGTCTGCAAACCCTGCGGTTTCGGCAAGTTTTCTTAAGTTTTCGGTTTCGGTAAGTTTTGTGTCCATTTGTGTTAGTAATTCTTGAAACTGTTGTGTTCTAATGTGATGTTGTATATCAGATTTAGAATATAGTCCAACTGATTGTAAATCAATATTTGGGGTACGAGCGATAGCTCTGATGCTTTCGGGTAAAACTTTTTGAGTGGCTGCATTATTGTAGGATACGGTTTAAGTAGGTAGTCTTTATCTTCACCAGCGTTTAATTGTACGACAATGTGGCTATTTTCTGATCCCCATGGGACTGCGGTATCCCAAAAATATGTTCGTCTTGAAAGTGTGTCAACAAAATGTACTTTTTTTTTGTAAAATATGGGGATTCTTTCATAACAACGTTTATCTTCAACAACATATAATGGTGATACTTCTTTGGTGCAAGTATAAAACCATAAAATGTTTCCTTCGTAATCAAGAAAATTTGATCTGTTTCCTGATAATAACCCTCATGCTCGGGCTTTCCTGATCCCCATGCTCGGGCTTTTGAATACAATGTTGCTATTACATTTGTAGTTTCTATAGCTTGTGGTTCTGTTTCGCATTGTGATTTTTGGTTTATTGCATATTTGTGTAGTGTTTTTTGTTCGTTTTCTTCACAATCATAGTGTGTTACTAATAAGTCCTGGGGTTCTGTGCGAGGAGAAGGATTTACGTTTTGGTCGGAAAATATTTCAAAAAAGATGTGTTGAAATGCTAATATTTTTAGAATATACATGTGTATGATAATCCGGAGTATGGGTTAAACAATGTTATGTAACCAATTGTGTTTTTTGTATATCTATCGTTTTTATATGTTACTTCAGTTCTTATAAAAGGTAGTGGTAGCGATTGAGCTATTATACTTGGTGGATTTGATGGGTAGGGATGTTGAACAATTTTATTTAGTCTGATTGTGATTTCAAATTTTAATTGGAGACTATTTTGTTGGAGTATTTGAATATCATGTTCTCGAATATCTTCGTGGATATCTTGTCTATATTTTAATATTTTGGGTGCCCAACTGTGGAGTCGGTTACTTTCTTGATGTTGTCCAAATGATGTGGGAGGTGCTACGAAAGTATTCCAATCTAATCGTAAAGGGATATTTGATGATGATTGTTCTCGATATCTAGCGTCGAGGTTGTTTGGGAAATTTAAGGGGAAAAGTGTCGGTGAGATTTGACTTAATGATTGTGTTGACGGAAGTGATAATATTTCTGGTAATGATGATAGTGTTGTATCAGTAAAAATATCTAATGGTTCATTTACTATGTTTGGTTCACCTTGTGTATATGAGTGTGTTGCCCAATATGGTAGTCGTCAGTGGTATTAGGGGTTTAAAAAGATTTTCACGTATTTGTTCAGATGTTGGTGTTGAACCTAAGTAATCTGAGGGTATACTTGAGGTGCTATGTTGTGTAAGGAGTGTGGGAGTTTCTGGTAATGTACTACTTGAAGTTTCTGAAGTAGTTGGTGTTGGTGATTGGGGTATATCAAAATGAACTCTGGGGGTTTGAAAATTTCTACTTCTTCGTGGATGTATAATTTGTCTTTTTATTTCAACTGTAATTTGATTTTGACTAGTGTGTCGTACTCGATTTAAGTCTTGTGGTAATGTGGGGTACAAATAATATGTTCACTTAGGGATGCTTGTCGCCGAACTGGTTCTAGTGGTTCAGATAAGCGAGCGTGTCGTTCCTCAAAAGCGTACGGGTTATCTTGAAAAAAAAATCGTGTGGATGTTTGGGGTTTTGGGTAGTTGTGGGTATGACTGGGTTTTCTTGGGAAGATGTCGGCGAAGACTGATTTTGTGGTGGTTCGTTAGCAATTTTGGAAATGTGTCCTATTGATTTTTTTCTAGTGGGAAGATTTATGTTATTTGTAATGTTCTTCGATGAAAAAAATTAAAAGGAATGTTGCTAAGGCGAATGTGACTATTGCATGTTTTACACATTTGCACATTGTCATATTTAGGGATGATAAAAATGTGTTGAAAATTACGAATAATAAAAGAATATCTGTTCTACTAAAAATTGTTCGTATCATTTAAATAGACTTTGAATTATCGTACCTGTGAATGTGGTCAATGATTTGGGAAAATTGGAGATATATTTCAAATAGGGAGTAGAAAACAAAAAAAAATATTGCAAAAAGTTATTAAGAGGACTATTAGGGCTTCAAAAATTTCAATAAAAAATATTAGCAAAAGTTTAAATAGAATGAAAAAGTTTACAAAAAGCATTATGAATATATTTTTAAGGTATCGTCTGTTAGAGAGAAAAGCTTTTAAGAAATGATTCGTTCGTCGAATACTTTTTGTTTTCTCGGGCGAAATTCAAGTGTGGTCGGATTATTTATTGATTTTTTGAAAAGTGGGTTGAGTTTTGTGAAAAATTTTTGGAGGCTAATTTTATGGTATTTGGGAGGTCTTCTTTGCTTTGTTTTTATTTGTTGGGTAATCTGGGGTATTTTTGAAATATTTGTACTTTAGGCCAAATAATTATGGTCCTTTTTTCACTTTAGGCTAATTTGCCATTTTTGGTTGGAAGTTTTTTGAGGTCTAAGTTGGGAAAATATTGTTGATCTTTGCGTTATTAGATAGGGGAGGGTTGTAATATTATGGTGGTATTTGTTATAGTTGTCAAGTTTTAGCGAGTTGCTTATTTTTGACCTGGAGGTTGTAAAGTTATAGTTATAGATATGCCTGGAGTTTTAATATCTATCGGCTAGTAGGTTTGTGTTAGAGTTATAGAAGGTGACGGATTTGAGTGAAACCTAATGGCTGAGTTTGAACTAGAATTGTTGCTTATGTTTCAGCATGTTATCTTGAAAATGTGAAAATTCAAAATGATTTAGAGGTGTACAAATTATTAAAATCAAAGTTCTTTTTGAAATTCAACTTTCTTTAATATTTTAGATTGTGGGATGAATGTTTTGTAATTTTTACGTGGTTGATTTCTAAGTCGTGATGATTCTCTGTGTTCTGATTTTTCTATTTGTTCTTGTGGTAAAAATTTTTCTATCATTTTCCTGTTTTTTTTTTCTTTTTGAGGTATTTTTGGGTCTGGCGTCATTGCACTTTCATGAGTTGTGTTTTGTTTTCGATTTTGTTTATTACGAACGTCGTCCTGTACATTTGTTTCTTGTTCTGTATGTGTATGGTTTTGAATTTTTTTGAAACCTGAAAAAGAATATAATTGAGGTAATTCGCGTAATGCGTATTCTTTTGGTTAGTAAGCTAATAGATTGTTACGATGTTGAACAATTTCTTTTTTGGTTGCATCTGTGAGTTTGTATGTTACGTCAGTGGGTTTGGCAATTATTTGGTATGATCCTTTTCGAAGTGGTTGTAATTTTTTAGAGATTCCTTTTGGTGTATTGAAATTAGGTATTAAGACAAATGTTCCATTTTTTAAATCTGTGGCGGCATAAAGCGTGAATTAATTTGACTGTTAGTGTTTTGCCTTTGTAACAATTTCTTTGTTGTTAATTTTTGGTAAATTTTATTGTGTTTTTTATCTCTATTTAAAATCCATTCGGTATGTGTGCCGGAGGCTAATTTGAGAATTTTTGGGTGATGAAAATGATGTTCATCTTGTGTGTGTAAAGGTAGGTTATAACAATATGAATTTTTATTTGGTTGACAATAACCTTGTGCGTTTTTATGGGCGTTTGCTGTGAACATAATTGGTTTCGTGGCTTTTGATTAAAAACCATTTCATATAGTGACATTCCTAAAGTTGCCGTGATTTGTGAATTGTATGATAAGGGAAATAATTTTACAACTGCTGACCATTCTGTGTATCGTGTATCATTTCCATTAATGATACATCTGAGACATTCTTGTAATGAACGGTTCATACCCTCGACAAAACCGTTTGTTCAAGGTGCATGAGATGTACGTGGTTTATGCTATATAAGTGGCATAGTGTGATAATTTCAGTATTAAAAAATTCTGTACCGTTGTCTGTAAGTAGGATTTCGGGTAATCCGAATTTAGCTATCCAGTGTTCTTAAAGTATTGTGTAAGCGTATTAAGCATTATAATTTGGTACTGGGTTGAGTGCTACATAGTGTGTGAAGAGTGCTACTTCAGGGTTGAGTGCTACTTCAGAAGATGGTGAAATTGGTCTTTTGGTGTCGAATGAAACGCGATGGTTGAAATATAAACTTCGTCCTTTAAAATCTTGTTTCTGTGCTATTTGTTTTTGATTTGGAAAAGGTTTGTTCAATTGATATATTATACAATCATTGCATAATACTTTTATCCAAATTGGTGCGTTTGGAAAATAAAAATTTTGTGTGAAGTTCGAGTATGTTTTTTCTGATCCTGAGTGTCTTTTTGTATTTTGTGTATGGGAGATGTTAAATGCTATTAGTATCATACTTAAAGGAAGACAGGGACCTGATTGTGATTGTTGTGTTATTAAAATTTCGGAAATATCGGAGGAGTGTTTTGTTTCCTAAAATTGTGGTGTCAGCTTTTGCTGGCTTTGTTTTATGTTTGTGCCATGATTTTAGTTGTCAAACTACTGGGTCAAAATTTTGATATTGTTTTAAAAGTTCAAGTGTAATTGTTTCTGTTGGTGGGAGAAAAATATTGTCAATTTCTAGTTTTGATTGAAGAATTGTATCAAGTGGGTCATGGAGGTCAAAAACTTGATTTTTTGTGTATTTTGAATCATTTGTTTGTGGTCGTAATAAATTTATTTTATCGGTCAAATTTTCTTATTCAATTAATGGAAAAAGGTCTTTTTTATAAGGTTGTTGTTTTATTTTCTTTTGTTGAGTATTATTTTTTATCCATTGTGAGTATGGAATTAGTTTAAAATTAGATCTGCCTAATAAATCAACTTCATAGTGTTTATTTTGGCAATCTAAGTAGAGTGGGAAATGTTGTAGATTATGTAATTGTGACTGATCAATGTCAGTTTTTACTGTGTATTTGCATTCTAATCGGGGTGATGTTTCATCTTTTACAAGATATATTTAATATTTTTTGGTATTTCAACTGTAGTTTTTCTTGTAAGTAGTTCAGGTGGCGTATTTCTACTTAATGTATCTAGTAATGCAAGATTTTTTGCTGATGTCCAAGATATATATGTAAGTTTGGGATTTTGATTAAAAAAATTGAAATCTATAAACTCTATGATTTGGATTTGATTTTTGTGTGAAAAGAAATATAATTGGTTTTTGATCTGTGAAGAGAACTGTTGGGTGTTTTAATCCAAGTATCAGAAACTCGTATTTTATAAGTGTATAAATTATAGATGTACATTCTCTCATTAAAGTAGAGAGTCGTAGCTCGGCTTGTGTGAATAATTGTGAATTTGCTGATATAAAATTCATTTTATTTGTTCCACTATATGATTGTAGTCATGCTGCGCCGATGCCAAAATTTGAAGCATCGCACATTGCATAGAATGGTTGATTTGGATCTGGAATTGTTTGAAATTTTTTCTGTCAAAATTTTTTAATTTCTTCAAATCGAGTTTGATATTCAGTGGTCCATTAAAAAATATTTTGTTGTCTGAGGATGTTATAGAAAGGTCTTAAGTATAAATGCATTTTGTAAACATATTTTCTTAAGAAATTCAAGATTCTAAGGAATTCTTGGACTTTCTTTTTATTTGTAGGTGGTTGAAGTTTTGGATTGCATCAATGCGTGATTTTAATGGCGTTATAGTATTTCGTTTAATATTATGTCCTAAAAATTTAACGCGTGTTAAGAAAAAGTGTGATTTATCGGGGGCTGCTTTCAGATTTTCGTGCTGAAGTAATTTATGATACTGTTCCAGAACTGTAAACATTTCGTCTTTACTTTGTGTTTGCATGAAAACATCATCTAAATATGTGATTGCATTTTTCTTGAGTATTAGTGGTCTAAAAATTTTACTCATGAAAGCTGAAAAAGCTGCTGGTCCTATGGATGTTCCATAGAATAATCGATTAAATTCGTTTTGTTGATTTTCAATAACAAATTGTTTTAATCGTCGTGATTGTTCATCTAGTGGCATTTGATTATAAGCACTATTCATATCTGCGGTTGTGAAGTATTTACCATTTATCTTTGTTAAGATAACTTGTATTGGTTCAATAGGCCAATTGCATTTTGATTCGTCAATTAGTGAATTGAGATATCTAGCGTCTAAAACTATTTTTAGGTATTCATCTTTTCCTAGAATGATAACAGGGTTGATGAAGGTATTTCCTTTTGGTTGTACTTCTTTATTTACTGGTGACATAATTTCGTATTGCTCTAATATATCAAGTAATCTATATACTTTGTCGTTTAAGTGAATCGGTACTTTACTTGCTTTTTGTTTTTTTTTGAAAACTGCGTCAGGTTTTAATGAAAAGTGTAGTGATGAACTAATTTTTCTAACGTCAAGTTTTGATGTTGCGTAGACTGTTGAACATTTTAACAGTTGTTTAGCTAAATTATTAAATTCACTACGTGAGATTTGTGAGTGTTGAAAATTAAACATTGTTAAAAATTTGTGTTGTTCTTTTGTATAATTTGTTATATTGAATGTCGGTTTAAAATATGGTGTTTTTGTGAAATAATCTGTGTTTCTTTTTTCATTACTTATTATAATATTTATGGATAATTTTTCGTCAAGAATTGTTGATTGGCAAATATCTAATAGTTGTAATATATTATTAACTCGGTAGGCTACTTCATTTATAGGTGAAGTTCTAGCATTTGTTTCACAATATCCTAAAAGTCCTTAGGGTAATGTTATTTGATGTGGTGTCTTGTTATACAAGTGTAATGAAAAAATATCGGAATTCGTATTTTTTAAATATTTTATGGATGAGATTGTAATTTTGAAAATTTCGTGAATGGGTTTAAATTCGAAATCTGACATGAAAAGTTGTTGTTTGTTTTGACTTTTGTCATACTGATGAGCTTCTTTTGTTGAAAAATTATATAAGTTTCCTGATAGTGGTTTCAGGTGTTTCCGTTCTTGATTATAAATGGGGTAAAATTTTGAGAAAAATGGTAGTTGTTTGTTTAATCTTTGGAAGAATGTTGAAGCTGTGTTTTTTGTTTTTGTATATTTATCTTTGATATGGATTTTACTATTTAAGATGTTTATTGTTGGTATATATTTAGTTATAAACGTTATGCCAATAATATTGTGCTTAATATCAGTAATATGAAATTTTTGTTTAAATGGTTTGTTCAAAATCTTGTTTTGTTCCATTGTTCTTGTGGGAACAAGGAATAGTTGGATTTTTCCATAATTTACTAATGTTGATCCTTGTGCTGTTGCTAATTTACTAGATGTTTCAAGAGGTGTTAAATTTGGGTTCAGTGTTTTAATTTCAATCCCTGTGGGAATATTAATGATATTTGATTCTGCTCCTGAGTCGATTAAAAAATCAATTTCAATATCTGGTGGTTGAAAATCTTTACTTCTTGGACTCTGTAAGAGAAATGGGATTGTCCAAATTTTTTCTCTTGGTTGTTCTTTTTGGATGTTTTGATAAAAATGTTTTTTGTTTAAGCATTGTATTTTATCTTTTTGATCAGGTTTAATTAGAGTGTTAATTTCGTTTACCTTTTGTATAGGTTGTGTTTTATCATTAATGGGTGTGGTGTAATAATTATGGAGAAATTCCAATTGATTTTCGTATATGTGTGAACTAAAGGGTTGTTCATATATGATCGGTTCATAGTCGTTTTTGACTGTTGTCATATTTACAGAGATGGTGTTATCTGTATCACTTTCAGTATCTGTTGATTCACAATTAATGTGGTTTCAATTAATTTTCATGTGTCATCAATACCTGGGGGGTCTGAAGTTGTTTCTTCATTTGTTTGCACTTGATTGATGTGTCTTTGATGCTTTGGTGTGTTACTTCTGTATCGATGTTTAGAATCGGGGCAACGGTTATTAATCCTATGGGGTGACTGGGAATAATTTCTATATCTATTGTTGTAACTTGCGGTTCAATTTTGTGAATTATTTTGTGATCTGTCATGATAGTTATCATTTGATCTATTATATGAATTATTTCTTGATCTGTTGTTTGGATAGTTTTGATTTCGATTGTTAGAATAACTTCTGTTCCTATTGTTTGAATAGTTTTTATTTCTGTTGTATGATGAGTTTCGTGATCTATTATTGGAATAGTGTCTATTCCTTGGGTTTGAATGGGAACTGGATGCAGAAACAAATTCTGTTTTGTTTGAATTCGATCGTGAATAATTATTTCGGTAATGGTTATTTTGGCTATTCGATCGACTTTATCTATTTTGTGAGAAATTTCGTGAGCTTCTCTGTTCGGGTGATCTACCTCTATAACTGGAGTTATATAGTGATTGATTTCTTGAATAATTTGAGTTGCCTGGAAGTTGTTTTTCTGAACTATTATTACTGTATATATTTTTATTTGGTAGGTTTTGATCTTTTTTCATATATTGATAGAATGACTTATTCGGTTCTTGGTGCTTTTGAGGTTTATTCTGATTGTCTTGTTGTTTTTGTCTACAATCGGCAATACTGTGTCCGTATCGTCGACAATAATTACACCTTTTCTTGAAAAATGGTTTGCTTTCAATGTTTGGGTTCTTTTCATAGATGTTTAGTATTTCAGTGATTTTTTCAATCAGGTCTGTGTCTGATTCTTGTATGTTATTTATATCTGTAGTATTTCTTTTGATCGGATTAACATACTGTAGTTTTAGATTTTCTGTTTCTTTGAGTTTCATTGTAATTTCTGCTTGTTCTAGTTTATCTAATAATTTTCTAAAAACTAAATCTGGTTCTCGAATTGAGGAAGGATGAGATGCTCTCTTTTTTATAGCTATTTTCCTTAATTGAGGCGTTGGGGTCATCATTAAAATTTCTGTCATTTTTTGTGTTTTTATAATCATGTGTATTGAGTGAATATGCTTTTCGAACTAGTGTACCGATTTGAACTGCTAATTGTTTAATTGTTTCATTTGGTAACCTGTGAATTTCGTTGCATAAAACTCTTTGACATCTAGTGCTGTTTGTATTAACGCTGTGCGTCTATGTATCCAATTTTGATGAAGTGGTGTATTAATTGGTTCGGGTCCTATATTTAAAATTAAATTTGCTGTGACTGCATTTAAATAATCTTCTACAGAATATTCAGGGTCTGTTTCTGTGAATACCATTAATGGTTTATTAGATGTTATTGACGACCCACCCATGAGGTATGGATTCATAGTCATCTGTAGTGATTCTGCGGCATTTGGCATTTGTGAGAAGTTTGTAAGTTGATTTTTTGTTATTTCATGTTGCTGGAGGTAATATGGGAGCAGTATTTCTTTTTGCATTTGAGTCGGTTGGTAAGAATGCATAGACATTGGGTTTTGTGGTTGTATAGATTGAAAAGATTGTGCGTCAAATGGGTTTTGTATATGCATTGGTTGTTGATTCGGCATATCTGTTGGATTTTGGGGGTAAATTTTCATATTTTGGGATGGTTGAGATTGTCGCGGTCTCTGTGTGCGATATTCTTGAGTATATGGTGCAAAAAGATCTGGTTGATAGTAATCATCATCATCAGATGATAAGTAATTTGTGTTATAAGCGTTTGTTGTTTATTCTTATTTTGTTGAAAAAATGGGTAATTTTCACTATAATCCTGTGGAGGGTGTGGATTATCTGGAAAATTTACTGAATTGGTCAATGTATTTGGAAGATTCCAATAATGAGAACATACGTGGTTTAAGTTTTGTGTATTTTTTCGGGGGGTTAATTTGTTTTTGATTGATGTACATAATTATAATTGTGTTCTGCAAAAGTGTTTCTTGTGAACGTTTTCCGTGTTTTTGACGGTTTTGTCATTGGTCTATATGTCTGATAGTCCATATGGGAATATTTTGGAGCAACCGAAGGTTTAACGGCCGATTGTAAGTTTACTTGTGGTAGTGATGTATTTGTATTTTTTGGTGTTGTGAGATTTGGACGTGTTGGTGAAATACTTTGTTGTGTAGTTGTTACTGTTGTTTGGACTATTTCTTCATTTATGAAGTAAGATAGTGTTTGAATATCTTGCTGTGTAAGATTTCTAGTTCCATTGAGGTTTTCATTATGTATGACTGTTGAATTTAAGCTGTTATTTCGTGTATCAGGTAAAAATGTATTATAATTTAATGGTGTTGTGTCAATCGTTAGTGGTTATACTTTTACATAATCTTTGTGAAAAGATATTGTACGTATTGCTTGACTTGAGATATCCGTTGGGAAATTTAAAAATGCTGGATGAGACCATTCAGGGTCCCAAACGTGATCTGATTGTTCTGTAATAAATCAACTTCATAGTGTTTATTTTGGCAATCTAAGTAGAGTGGGAAATGTTGTAGATTATGTAATTGTGACTGATCAATGTCAGTTTTTACTGTGTATTTGCATTCTAATCGGGGTGATGTTTCATCTTTTACAAGATATATTTAATATTTTTTGGTATTTCAACTGTAGTTTTTCGTGTAAGTAGTTCAGGTGGCGTATTTCTACTTAATGTATCTAGTAATGCAAGATTTTTTGCTGATGTCCAAGATATATATGTAAGTTTGGGATTTTGATTTAAAAAATTGAAATCTATAAACTCTATGATTTGGATTTGATTTTTGTGTGAAAAGAAATATAATTGGTTTTTGATCTGTGAAGAGAACTGTTGGGTGTTTTAATCCAAGTATCAGAAACTCGTATTTTATAAGTGTATAAATTATAGATGTACATTCTCTCATTAAAGTAGAGAGTCGTAGCTCGGCTTGTGTGAATAATTGTGAATTTGCTGATATAAAATTCATTTTATTTGTTCCACTATATGATTGTAGTCATGCTGCGCCGATGCCAAAATTTGAAGCATCGCACATTGCATAGAATGGTTGATTTGGATCTGGAATTGTTTGAAATTTTTTCTGTCAAAATTTTTTAATTTCTTCAAATCGAGTTTGATATTCAGTGGTCCATTAAAAAATATTTTGTTGTCTGAGGATGTTATAGAAAGGTCTTAAGTATAAATGCATTTTGTAAACATATTTTCTTAAGAAATTCAAGACTCTAAGGATTTTCAATAAGCTGCTGGTCCTATGGATGTTCCATAGAATAATCGATTAAATTCGTTTTGTTGATTTTCAATAACAAATTGTTTTAATCGTCGTGATTGTTCATCTAGTGGCATTTGATTATAAGCACTATTCATATCTGCGGTTGTGAAGTATTTACCATTTATCTTTGTTAAGATAACTTGTATTGGTTCAATAGGCCAATTGCATTTTGATTCGTCAATTAGTGAATTGAGATATCTAGCGTCTAAAACTATTTTTAGTGATTCATCTTTTCCTAGAATGATAACAGGGTTGATGAAGGTATTTCCTTTTGGTTGTACTTCTTTATTTACTGGTGACATAATTTCGTATTGCTCTAATATATCAAGTAATCTATATACTTTGTCGTTTAAGTGAATCGGTACTTTACTTGCTTTTTGTTTTTTTTTGAAAACTGCGTCAGGTTTTAATGAAAAGTGTAGTGATGAACTAATTTTTCTAACGTCAAGTTTTGATGTTGCGTAGACTGTTGAACATTTTAACAGTTGTTTAGCTAAATTATTAAATTCACTACGTGAGATTTGTGAGTGTTGAAAATTAAACATTGTTAAAAATTTGTGTTGTTCTTTTGTATAATTTGTTATATTGAATGTCGGTTTAAAATATGGTGGTTTTGTGAAATAATCTGTGTTTCTTTTTTCATTACTTATTATAATATTTATGGATAATTTTTCGTCAAGAATTGTTGATTGGCAAATATCTAATAGTTGTAATATATTATTAACTCGGTAGGCTACTTCATTTATAGGTGAAGTTCTAGCATTTGTTTCACAATATCCTAAAAGTCCTTAGGGTAATGTTATTTGATGTGGTGTCTTGTTATACAAGTGTAATGAAAAAATATCGGAATTCGTATTTTTTAAATATTTTATGGATGAGATTGTAATTTTGAAAATTTCGTGAATGGGTTTAAATTCGAAATCTGACATGAAAAGTTGTTGTTTGTTTTGACTTTTGTCATACTGATGAGCTTGTTTTGTTGAAAAATTATATAAGTTTCCTGATAGTGGTTTCAGGTGTTTCCGTTCTTGATTATAAATGGGGTAAAATTTTGAGAAAAATGGTAGTTGTTTGTTTAATCTTTGGAAGAATGTTGAAGCTGTGTTTTTTGTTTTTGTATATTTATCTTTGATATGGATTTTACTATTTAAGATGTTTATTGTTGGTATATATTTAGTTATAAACGTTATGCCAATAATATTGTGCTTAATATCAGTAATATGAAATTTTTGTTTAAATGGTTTGTTCAAAATCTTGTTTTGTTCCATTGTTCTTGTGGGAACAAGGAATAGTTGGATTTTTCGATAATTTACTAATGTTGATCCTTGTGCTGTTGCTAATTTACTAGATGTTTCAAGAGGTGTTAAATTTGGGTTCAGTGTTTTAATTTCAATCCCTGTGGGAATATTAATGATATTTGATTCTGCTCCTGAGTCGATTAAAAAATCAATTTCAATATCTGGTGGTTGAAAATCTTTACTTGTTGGACTCTCTAAGAGAAATGGGATTGTCCAAATTTTTTCTCTTGGTTGTTCTTTTTGGATGTTTTGATAAAAATGTTTTTTGTTTAAGCATTGTATTTTATCTTTTTGATCAGGTTTAATTAGAGTGTTAATTTCGTTTACCTTTTGTATAGGTTGTGTATTATCATTAATGGGTGTGGTGTAATAATTATGGAGAAATTCCAATTGATTTTCGTATATGTGTGAACTAAAGGGTTGTTCATATATGATCGGTTCATAGTCGTTTTTGACTGTTGTCATATTTACAGAGATGGTGTTATCTGTATCACTTTCAGTATCTGTTGATTCACAATTAATGTGGTTTCAATTAATTTTCATGTGTCATCAATACCTGGGGGGTCTGAAGTTGTTTCTTCATTTGTTTGCACTTGATTGATGTGTCTTTGATGCTTTGGTGTGTTACTTCTGTATCGATGTTTAGAATCGGGGCAACGGTTATTAATCCTATGGGGTGACTGGGAATAATTTCTGTATCTATTGTTGTAACTTGCGGTTCAATTTTGTGAATTATTTTGTGATCTGTCATGATAGTTATCATTTGATCTATTATATGAATTATTTCTTGATCTGTTGTTTGGATAGTTTTGATTTCGATTGTTAGAATAACTTCTGTTCCTATTGTTTGAATAGTTTTTATTTCTGTTGTATGATGAGTTTCGTGATCTATTATTGGAATAGTGTCTATTCCTTGGGTTTGAATGGGAACTGGATGCAGAAACAAATTCTGTTTTGTTTGAATTCGATCGTGAATAATTATTTCGGTAATGGTTATTTTGGCTATTCGATCGACTTTATCTATTTTGTGAGAAATTTCGTGAGCTTCTTTGTTCGGGTGATCTACCTCTATAACTGGAGTTATATAGTGATTGATTTCTTGAATAATTTGAGTTGCCTGGAAGTTGTTTTTCTGAACTATTATTACTGTATATATTTTTATTTGGTAGGTTTTGATCTTTTTTCATATATTGATAGAATGACTTATTCGGTTCTTGGTGCTTTTGAGGTTTATTCTGATTGTCTTGTTGTTTTTGTCTACAATCGGCAATACTGTGTCCGTATCGTCGACAATAATTACACCTTTTCTTGAAAAATGGTTTGCTTTCAATGTTTGGGTTCTTTTCATAGATGTTTAGTATTTCAGTGATTTTTTCAATCAGGTCTGTGTCTGATTCTTGTATGTTACTTATATCTGTAGTATTTCTTTTGATCGGATTAACATACTGTAGTTTTAGATTTTCTGTTTCTTTGAGTTTCATTGTAATTTCTGCTTGTTCTAGTTTATCTAATAATTTTCTAAAAACTAAATCTGGTTCTCGAATTGAGGAAGGATGAGATGCTCTCTTTTTTATAGCTATTTTCCTTAATTGAGGCGTTGGGGTCATCATTAAAATTTCTGTCATTTTTGTGTTTTTATAATCATGTGTATTGAGTGAATATGCTTTTCGAACTAGTGTACCGATTTGAACTGCTAATTGTTTAATTGTTTCATTTGGTAACCTGTGAATTTCGTTGCATAAAACTCTTTGACATCTAGTGCTGTTTGTATTAACGCTGTGCGTCTATGTATCCAATTTTGATGAAGTGGTGTATTAATTGGTTCGGGTCCTATATTTAAAATTAAATTTGCTGTGACTGCATTTAAATAATCTTCTACAGAATATTCAGGGTCTGTTCCTGTGAATACCATTAATGGTTTATTAGATGTTATTGACGACCCACCCATGAGGTATGGATTCATAGTCATCTGTAGTGATTCTGCGGCATTTGGCATTTGTGAGAAGTTTGTAAGTTGATTTTTTGTTATTTCATGTTGCTGGAGGTAATATGGGAGCAGTATTTCTTTTTGCATTTGAGTCGGTTGGTAAGAATGCATAGACATTGGGTTTTGTGGTTGTATAGATTGAAAAAATTGTGCGTTAAATGGGTTTTGTATATGCATTGGTTGTTGATTCGGCATATCTGTTGGATTTTGGGGGTAAATTTTCATATTTTGGGATGGTTGAGATTGTCGCGGTCTCTGTGTGCGATATTCTTGAGTATATGGTGCAAAAAGATCTGGTTGATAGTAATCATCATCATCAGATGATAAGTAATTTGTGTTATAAGCGTTTGTTGTTTATTCTTATTTTGTTGAAAAAATGGGTAATTTTCACTATAATCCTGTGGAGGGTGTGGATTATCTGGAAAATTTACTGAATTGGTCAATGTATTTGGAAGATTCCAATAATGAGAACATACGTGGTTTAAGTTTTGTGTATTTTTTCGGGGGGTTAATTTGTTTTTGATTGATGTACATAATTATAATTGTGTTCTGCAAAAGTGTTTCTTGTGAACGTTTTCCGTGTTTTTGACGGTTTTGTCATTGGTCTATATGTCTGATAGTCCATATGGGAATATTTTGGAGCAACCGAAGGTTTAACGGCCGATTGTAAGTTTACTTGTGGTAGTGATGTATTTGTATTTTTTGGTGTTGTGAGATTTGGACGTGTTGGTGAAATACTTTGTTGTGTAGTTGTTACTGTTGTTTGGACTATTTCTTCATTTATGAAGTAAGATAGTGTTTGAATATCTTGCTGTGTAAGATTTCTAGTTCCATTGAGGTTTTCATTATGTATGACTGTTGAATTTAAGCTGTTATTTCGTGTATCAGGTAAAAATGTATTATAATTTAATGGTGTTGCGTCAATCGTTAGTGGTTATACTTTTACATAATCTTTGTGAAAAGATATTGTACGTATTGCTTGACTTGAGATATCCGTTGGGAAATTTAAAAATGCTGGATGAGACCATTCAGGGTCCCAAACGTGATCTGATTGTTCTGCAATGACAGTGTCGCCATTGCTAATTTGGGGTCTAAATTTTTTTCTTGCTTGTGCAATTAAATCTAAATTGTGGGTAAAATAATCTATTAAAAACCATGCTAAGTTATTTTGTAAATCATGTTTAGTGTTTTGTGAGACATCATTATTGGTGAAATTTTCACGGATTATGTTTAAAAATGTTGAAAATGCGGTGATTTCGTTTCTTACTTTTGTATGTTTGGATGTTTGGGCTGGTGATGTACTTTGAGCTTCTGTTTTTTCTAATATAGATATATAACTATATATTATTGCAAAAACTTCGTTGGAGAATATTGAGTTTGCTCTCTGTGAATTTTGATATCGTATGCTTTTGATATATTCAGTGAATACTTTTGAAAATTCTAAATCAATATCGTCTGTTTGGATTACATTTTTACCATGAATTGTTCGTGGTGTGCTGAATTCTATGGTGTAGATTCCGTATTGTTGTGATAGGCTACATATGTCTTTCAAATAATGTTCTATAATTTGTCTTTTGATTTTTATATTCGGGAATTCTGCTTTGCATGGACTGATTCCTGGTTCAAACAAATTTACGAGTAAGTTTTTACAAAATCGTGTTTGTCCTCACTGAGTGAATTTACAATAAAGGGAAAAACTGCTTCTTCATCTGGACTCTCGTCACTCTGAGTGTTGCTCATTTTTTCGTTTGATGACTGTTAATATATAATTATCAATATGTCTAATTGGTTGATTCCAATTGTATAGATGTACTGGTTGTTGTTTGTATTGCTTTTTTATTCTTCTTTTTCCTCTTTTTGATGAGTTTGAAGTTGTTTCTGAATCGGCAAAATATAACTGATCATGGATGGGGCAATTTTTATTTATTGATTTTTTAAACTTGTATAGTGCGTCTAGACTACTGGCTTCTGATTCGGAAAATGCGTTTCTATTTTTTGAAAATCTTTTTCGTGTTATTTGACTTTGTTTACTTATAATTTTTCTTTTTATTGTTTGTCATTTTGTTCGAATGTCTCCAACTGTCTGTGTATGTGGGGTTATTACAAGATCGTATATTTGGTTGTCTATTTCACAATTGTGTAAAACGATTGTTTGTTTATTTCCTAAACTTTTTAATGACATAAGGTTTAGGATGAGGGATGCAAGAAGTTATTAGTGATTTTTATTTTCCTAGACTGTTAGTCCTTACGATTTTTTGGGTAGCTTAAACTGGGTCTTTTTGTTCAGGGTTGGAGAGAAAAGTATATCGATTCCGGAGAATGATTTTTTACTTTCTCGTGGCTAGTCTAAGTTAAGGTGTTAACTTACTTAATCTTACTTAGGGGTAGTGATTGTGTTCAAGAGTTGGAGAATAGTAAATCGATCCACAAGGTTCAGGTATAATTAGAAAGCAAGTAGTTCGTTAGATACTCTTTTAAACTTACTTAGTTTAAGATTTATCCTGGGTCAGGTAAGAGGAGGGTTCAAGTGAAGGATGAATAACCGAAGTTCTTCACTGTTTAGCCTTATTTGAATGATTAGTGTTATTAAAAATTTCTATTAGTCCTGGGTCTTTTGAAAGCGTTGGGTGGTGAATCGACGTTTGAGGTCGTTAGACACTTGATAAGTGAGTGGGGGAGAATAAAACTGTTCTTTTTGATCCAAGGATAAGCCTTGATGATCAGAATTTAAAATTGATAAAATAGAAAATTTATTTAGATCCAAGGAAAGCCTTTATGATCTGGTTTAAGATTTAAAAAAATTAAGTTTAAAATGGTTTAAATTTATTTAGTAAAAGGTTTTAGTTTTTGATGATGTTAGTTGGCTTATGATTGCTGTTATGTTTAGGTGATGAAGCTGGAACAACATGATGATTTATATATACTTAACAATTTTTTGTCATGCTACTAACTTTTATTTTTGTTTTGTTTTCAATAATTATTTTTCAAATCTGTTTCATATAGTACTGCAGAAGTTGAGGGAACGATTTGAGATCTTTTTATCAACCGTTATTGTACAATAGTAATTTTATTTAATGCCTGAAATAGTCATTGAAGATTCGCTTCAAGGGTTTTATGTTTGCAAATGAAAATCTAAATTCATGGCTAATAAGATTCTAAATATAAAAGTTCGTGTTGGCTTTTGCTGTACAACCATGAAACTATATGGTAAGTTTCTATGTAGTCGTATGTCGTCTCTTGTCCGAGGTCTTTTTCCAATACCGGGTAGTTCTCGTATTGCACGGAATAGCGGCTCTGATCTATTGAGTCGTAGACACATTTCAAGTAAGTTATTGTCGTGTAACAATTTGAAAAAGTTTTGTCTATTTTCTAATCTATATTTGGTTAATTCTAAGCTATTAAGGTCTTTATTGAGACTTATGGTCGCACCAGATGAGTTAGGTCCTTGAGGTTAACTCATAGAGTAATTTCGGATAAGGTACTCCGTCTGCTCGTCACGCTATCTTATTTTCGGCCGGATAGATTGGTGCAACTTCTTAGTCTAATACCGATCCTAATCTTACTCTTATATCTACTAGTCTCAGGGTGTTTAACTAGTCTCTGCTAGCCTCAATATATCTAGAGTATACTGGCTTAATGCGACTGCTGAAGTTCTCTTGGAGAGGTAACTAATTTCTAAGTTAAATTCAAATCCCTCTGGTGCTGAAATTACAAGTAATTTCAGCACTTACAAATAAGTGGGTTGTTAGTTAGATGGAATATGATTGGTTAATATTAAATATTTTTAGTGGTAAAATATCTAATTTATCAAATAATAAAATGTAGTTTAGATCAGGTTCCACAAAGCAAGTTCGCTCGGAAAAATTTTCAGATTCATGTATACTGATAAAAGGAGGTCCGGACGGGACTCAAACCCATATGATGCCGGGGAAACTGAGTTATCTCCAGAACAAATGGGAAGGAGACCGGAAGTTATAAGTTTCACAAGCTAAATTTCTTACGATTTTGTAAGAAAAATGGTTTACGGGAAAAAATCTAGTTCCCGATTACAAGACACTTGCTCTCGCAAGTGTAAACAGAACAGCAGTTTCATTTAGACAACAGCTAGTAACAAAAAAAAGCAGTGTTTTGCAGTTTATCAGATGTCCGAAGGCAGTATATAAAGAAATAATTTATACGGATCCAAAACTGAAGCCAAGGAAGTGAGAAAAATGCGTTTTGTAGAGGCAATGCACTATTTTGAGTTAATAAGTAGGACTGGTTTTTGGAAGATGTTTCAGTTACGTCAAAAGTAAAAATATATATATTTACTTTTGTTTTCCTGTATACCAAAACCACACAACTATTAATTCACTAGTTAAATTGTGAATCTACATGGTTCGGAGCTCTATCTAATAAATTGGCTATCCTGATTTCTACCAGGAGCGAATTTTGGGGGAGATGAGGGAAGGGCGCCCTTCTGTTAGGTATTCGCCCCCACTAACTATTCAAAGAGTCCACCGTTGGTGCTAATTACGACACCTATTTTGAGTGATTGAGTTCAAGTTTTTCTATAGCCACTTGGACGCCATTATAAACTAATTTCCAAATTTATAGAGTAATACAATCTATGCGCCACAAATGGAAACAAAAAGGGCAATTATGAAAAACTGTCGAACTCATTTTTCACTTATTATCAGAGCATTTTCAGGCATGATGAGCAACTAAGCTACTTGAACTTCAAAACACTATCTCGCTTTACGTATTTTTGACAACGATTACAACAAATTATTTTTTTTTCTGTAGAGTTTCTGCTCGACACAATAGCTAAACGTAATAAACCTGGTAACAGTTTCAAAATGGTAATAGTATTAAGCCTCATTGTATTAAACCTATAATAGTAGTACAGTATTGATTTAAATTATCCGGGCAAAACGAACAAAACTTGAATTTTCAAACACATTTTTCTCAAATTGGGTTAATATAAGACATAAAAAGAAGAGAACAACAGTTGCTCAGAACTTCATCAGAATTAATATGGTGCAATTTTTTCTCCGAAATTTTCATTTTCATCTATTAAAAGGTAGTTTCAGTGTAATTCTTGACTCATTAAAAAAAATCAAAATGACCCATTTTTGGGGTAAATTGTTTGGTTGAGAATTTCAAAGGAAAAAGAGCTTTATAATAATTCTGATGAAATTCTAAGCAACTTTTGTCTCTTCACTTTTTGTCTAATGTTAACCCAATTTGAGATAAATGCGTTTGAAGTTTCAACATCTGTTCTTTTTGTCCGGTTAATTTAAATCAGCACTGTATTAGCTATAGTAAAACTATCACCTCATAGTAATAAACCTGATAATAGTTAAAGCTGGTAAGTTTTGAATCTGGTTTCAATAAACGCTACTTAAATTGAAGCGGCAAAAAAGAGGCTGTAAAATCATCATTGCGAAAAAAAAATTCACAAATACTTTTTCATGAGATAAAACAATTGTCCTTTTAAGACAACACAAATATTGTAACGCACCATTTAGATCAGTTATAACTGGGTGGTCAAAATGGAAATTAGTTTTGAACTTCAATTTTAGGCGACTTCATCATTTTCGCTGATTTTAAAAAAATTTTAAAAAGCAAATTAAGCTGATCTGGTGAATGTAATAAACGAAAATTCAATTGTATTTTCTAATTGACAAATAGAACAAGTAAAATCAGAAATAGGTTACATATAAGCAAAATGAAAAAGAGTCTAGTGAATTGGCTGTCCTGATTTCTACCAGGAGCGATTTTTGGGGAAGATTAGGGAAAGATGCCCTTCTCTTAGGTATTCGACCCTAGTAACTGTTCAAAGAGTCCCCGTTGGTGCTAATTACGACACCTATTTTGAGTGATTGAGTTCAAGTTTTTCTATAGGCACTTGGACGCCATTATAAACTAATTTCCAAATTTATAGAGTAATACAATCTATGCGCCACAAATGGAAACAAAAAGGGCAATTATGAAAAACTGTCGAACTCATTTTTCACTTATTATCAGAGCATTTTCAGGCATGATGAGCAACTAAGCTACTTGAACTTCAAAACACTATCTCGCTTTACGTATTTTTGACAACGATTACAACAAATTATTTTTTTTTCTGTAGAGTTTCTGCTCGACACAATAGCTAAACGTAATAAACCTGGTAACAGTTTCAAAATGGTAATAGTATTAAGCCTCATTGTATTAAACCTATAATAGTAGTACAGTATTGATTCAAATTATCCGGGCAAAACGAACAAAACTTGAATTTTCAAACACATTTTTTTCAAATTGGGTTAATATAAGACATAAAAAGAAGAGAACAACAGTTGCTCAGAACTTCATCAGAATTAATATGGTGCAATTTTTTCTCCGAAATTTTCATTTTCATCTATTAAAAGGTAGTTTCAGTGTAATTCTTGACTCATTAAAAAAAATCAAAATGACCCATTTTTGGGGTAAATTGTTTGGTTGAGAATTTCAAAGGAAAAAGAGCTTTATAATAATTCTGATGAAATTCTAAGCAACTTTTGTCTCTTCACTTTTTGTCTAATGTTAACCCAATTTGAGATAAATGCGTTTGAAGTTTCAACATCTGTTCTTTTTGTCCGGTTAATTTAAATCAGCACTGTATTAGCTATAGTAAAACTATCACCTCATAGTAATAAACCTGATAATAGTTAAAGCTGGTAAGTTTTGAATCTGGTTTCAATAAACGCTACTTAAATTGAAGCGGCAAAAAAGAGGCTGTAAAATCATCATTGCGAAAAAAAAATTCACAAATACTTTTTCATGAGATAAAACAATTGTCCTTTTAAGACAACACAAATATTGTAACGCACCATTTAGATCAGTTATAACTGGGTGGTCAAAATGGAAATTAGTTTTGAACTTCAATTTTAGGCGACTTCATCATTTTCGCTGATTTTAAAAAAATTTTAAAAAGCAAATTAAGCTGATCTGGTGAATGTAATAAACAAAAATTCAATTGTATTTTCTAATTGACAAATAGAACAAGTAAAATCAGAAATAGGTTACATATAAGCAAAATGAAAAAGAGTCTAGTGAATTGGCTGTCCTGATTTCTACCAGGAGCGATTTTTGGGGAAGATTAGGGAAAGATGCCCTTCTCTTAGGTATTCGACCCTAGTAACTGTTCAAAGAGTCCCCGTTGGTGCTAATTACGACACCTATTTTGAGTGATTGAGTTCAAGTTTTTCTATAGGCACTTGGACGCCATTATAAACTAATTTCCAAATTTATAGAGTAATACAATCTATGCGCCACAAATTGAAAACAAAAAGCGCAATTATGAAAAACTGTCGAACTGATTTTTCACTTGTTATCAGAGCATTTTCAGGCATGGTGAGCAACTAAGCTACTTGAACTTCAAAACACTATCTCGCTGTACGTATTTTTGACAACGATTACAACAAATTATTTTTTTTTCTGTAGAGTTTCTGCTCGACACAATAGCTAAACGTAATAAAACTGGTAACAGTTTCAAAATGGTAGTAGTATTAAGCCTCATTGTATTAAACCTATAGTAGTAGTACAGTGCTGATTTAAATTATCCGGGCAAAACGAACAAAACTTGAATTTTCAAACACATTTTTTTCAAATTGGGTTAATATAAGACATAAAAAGAAGAGAACAACAGTTGCTCAGAACTTCATCGGAATTAATATGGTGCAATTTTTTCTCCGAAATTTTCATTTTCATCTATTAAAATGTAGTTTCAGTGTAATTCTTGACTCATTAAAAAAATCAAAATGACCCATTTTTGGGGTAAATTTTTTGGTTGAGAATTTTAGAGGAAAAAGAGCTTTATAAAAATTCTGATGAAATTCTAAGCAATTTTTGTCCCTTCACTTTTTGTCTAATGTTAACCCAATTTGAGATAAATGCGTTTGAAGTTTCAACATTTGTTCTTTTTGTCCGGTTAATTTAAATCAGCACTGTATTAGCTATAGTAAAACTATCACCTCATAGTAATAAACCTGATAGTAGTTAAAGCTGGTAAGTTTTGAATCTGGTTTCAATAAACGCTACTTAAATTGAAGCGGCAAAAAAGAGGCTGTAAAATCAACATTGCGAAACAAAATTCACAAATACTTTTTCATGAGATAAAACAATTGCTCTTTTAAGACAACACAGTTATTGTAACGCACCATTTAGATCAGTTATAACTGGGTGGTCAAAATGGAAATTAGTTCTGAACTTCAATTTTAGGCGACTTCATCATTTTCGCTGATTTTAAAAAAATTTTAAAAAACAAATTAAGCTGATCTGATGAATGTAATAAACGAAAATTCAATTGTATTTTCCAATTGACAAATAGAACAAGTAAAATCAGAAATAGGTTACATATAAGCAAAATGAAAAAGAGTCTAGTGAATTGGCTGACCTGATTTCTACCGGGAGCGATTTTTGGGGAAGATTAGGGAAAGATGCCCTTCTCTTAGGTATTCGACCCTAGTAACTGTTCAAAGAGTCCCCGTTGGTGCTAATTACGACACCTATTTTGAGTGATTGAGTTCAAGTTTTTCTAAAGCCACTTGGACGCCATTATAAACTAATTTTCAAATTTATAGAGTAATACATTCTATACGCAACAAATAAAAAAAACAAAAAGCGCAAATATGAAGAACTGTCGAACTGATTTTTCACTTATTATCAGAGCATTTTCAGGCATGGTGAGCAACTAAGCTATTTGAACTTCAAAACACCATCTCGCTGTACGTATTTATGACAACAATTATAACAAATAGTTTTTTTTCTGTAGAATTTCTGCTTGACATAATAGCTAAAAGTAATAAAACTGGTAACAGTTTCAAAATGGTAATAGTATTAAGCCTCATAGTTTTAAACCTATAGTAGTAGTACAGTGCTGATTTAAATTATCCGGACAAAACGAACGAAACTTGAATTTTCAAACACATTTTTCTCAAATTGGGGTAATATAAGACATAAAAAGAAGAGAACAACAGTTGCTCAGAACTTCATCAGAATTAATATGGTGCAATTGTTTCTCCGAAATTTTCATTTTCATCCGTTAAAATGTAGTTTCAGTGTAATTCTTGGCTCATTAAAAAAAGTCAAAATGACCTGTAGTTAAAGCTGGTAAGTATTGAATCTGGTTTCAGTAAACGCTACTTAAATTGAAGCGGCAAAAAAGAAGCTGTAATTTCAACATTGCGAAACAAATTTTTATAAACTTTTTCATGAGATAAAACAATTGCTCTTTTAAGACAACACAGTTATTGTAACGCACCATTTAGATCAGTTATAACTGGGTGGTCAAAATGGAAATTAGTTCTGAACTTCAATTTTAGGCGACTTCATCATTTTCGCTGATTTTAAAAAAATTTTAAAAAACAAATTAAGCTGATCTGATGAATGTAATAAACGAAAATTCAATTGTATTTTCCAATTGACAAATAGAACAAGTAAAATCAGAAATAGGTTACATATAAGCAAAATGAAAAAGAGTCTAGTGAATTGGCTGACCTGATTTCTACCGGGAGCGATTTTTGGGGAAGATTAGGGAAAGATGCCCTTCTCTTAGGTATTCGACCCTAGTAACTGTTCAAAGAGTCCCCGTTGGTGCTAATTACGACACCTATTTTGAGTGATTGAGTTCAAGTTTTTCTAAAGCCACTTGGACGCCATTATAAACTAATTTTCAAATTTATAGAGTAATACATTCTATACGCAACAAATAAAAAAAACAAAAAGCGCAAATATGAAGAACTGTCGAACTGATTTTTCACTTATTATCAGAGCATTTTCAGGCATGGTGAGCAACTAAGCTATTTGAACTTCAAAACACCATCTCGCTGTACGTATTTATGACAACAATTATAACAAATAGTTTTTTTTCTGTAGAATTTCTGCTTGACATAATAGCTAAAAGTAATAAAACTGGTAACAGTTTCAAAATGGTAATAGTATTAAGCCTCATAGTTTTAAACCTATAGTAGTAGTACAGTGCTGATTTAAATTATCCGGACAAAACGAACGAAACTTGAATTTTCAAACACATTTTTCTCAAATTGGGGTAATATAAGACATAAAAAGAAGAGAACAACAGTTGCTCAGAACTTCATCAGAATTAATATGGTGCAATTGTTTCTCCGAAATTTTCATTTTCATCCGTTAAAATGTAGTTTCAGTGTAATTCTTGGCTCATTAAAAAAAGTCAAAATGACCTGTAGTTAAAGCTGGTAAGTATTGAATCTGGTTTCAGTAAACGCTACTTAAATTGAAGCGGCAAAAAAGAAGCTGTAATTTCAACATTGCGAAACAAATTTTTATAAACTTTTTAATGAGATAAAACAATTGCTAATTTAAGACAACACAGTTATTGTAACGCACCATTTAGATCAGTTATAACTGGGTGGTCAAAATGGAAATTAATTTTGAATTTAAATTTTAGGCGACTTCATCATTTTCACTGATTTTAAAACAATTTTAAAAAACAAATTAAGCTAATCTGATGAGGGTATTAAACGAAAAATTAATTGTATTTTCTAATCGACAAATAGAAAAAGTAAAATCAGAAATAGCCTACATACAAGCAAAATGAAGCAGTCAAGAATGTGAGCAAACTCATGGCAGGTGTTTCAATCAGTTTAACTGCTCAAAATTTCTGCAAAAAGTTTTTTGCGCAAAGTTTCTGACAATTCAGCGAATTTGGTTTTTTTCTTGTTTTGAACTGATTGGTTTTGAAAGATTTTTTTAGGTCTTAAGAAATGACCTGAGAGCTGAACTTCTAAGAGAACCTAAATGAATTTGGATCTTAAGGAAACATAAACATCAATAAACTTTTCTATAAATGTAGGAGGTTTTTTAATTGCTGAAATTTTAAAAAAATATTTGATATTCCAGCTACAATTGAAAGACTTTTAAGGATCTTGAAGATTTGCTAAATTTCATTTATTTTTAATTTTTTTTTCAGTATGGAAAAAAAGTGAAATAATATGAAAACATGAGTAATATCAAATTGCGAGTTCGATCACTCACCTTATGGTTTTTTTAATTAGTCTAAAAAACTGACTCGAGACCAATTATTCTCGTAACTGAGATGGTTGTAAGAGAATTGCTTTTGGAATCCGAAACAAGCCTTGAAGTGCTTTTAACAACAAAAAATTTGATCATCAGAGGCATATTTTATGGTAGTTTTAATCAGACAGAACAAAAAAATCAATCTAGTCCATAGAAAAACACGTAAGTTTTCCTGGTCATTTTTTAAAATTTTGTATTAACTTGTTTACTGAAGCATTCAAGAATCCAATTTTGTCTACAAATTTCGCGATTTTTTTCTGAAACCAATCTTCCATTTTGAGCAATCCATATTTTCTCTGAACCTATTTTTGCAAAATTTGATTTTCTCTCGAAACTCGAAAGCAATTGAAGCTAAAGTAATTTTAGTCTCAAAGGAAAAAACATATAATTTGTTTTTTTTTGTTTATTTCTCTGGTTGACACAAGTTTCAAGAATTTTTTTAGTTACTATTTATTCAACGTAAAATGATACTCTATTTATCATGTTGTTTAGCATAGTAATTAAATCGGCCAATCTTTTAATCGCTAACTCCTAATCGTTAACCCTTTATCCAGGCGTAACAAACTCCCAAAAACATTCAAGATACTTTCGGTACAAACATATAACTTGTTTTTTTTAGTTCTCTGGTTGACTCAAATTTCTAGAGGTTTCCTAACTAAGGTTTAATTGACATAAGCTGATACTCCTTTATCGAGTTTGTTAGCATAGTATTGAAAAGGGCCAATCTTTTAAGCGTTAACTCTTTCTCCAGGCTTAAAAATTTCTCATATACGATTAATTCAGCTCGAATCAAAAAACCAAAACTAGGGCACTCAAATGCGTGTTTTGGAATCTGATATTCGATAAACAACTGATAATCGATTTAATTTTTGGTTAGAATCATTATCATTATTTTCACCATTATAAGAGAACAAAACAAAAGTTTCTGTGATTTTCCTGAGATACCAGATACATTAAAAAAATCTCAAACATGAAATTTTGAATCTCAAAAATGAAATTTGTTTTCTGAAAAATGATAGCATAGTATTGCAAGTGAATTGAAATGGACCCGAATCATTTACAACGAAACAAAAACTTTTTAAAGCAAACAAAATATAATTTACAGAAAAATAGTTGAAGAAATCAACCATCACAATTTCTAACCCATCAACATAGCTAATAGGCCGAAAATACTTCGGTAGACACCCAGTTGAAGTTAAAACAGAAAAAAAACAAGGATAGCCGGTTATTGTGCAAGTAGCACAGGATGTTCAACAATGTTTTCTCAAATTGGTGTCGTTTTTATGCATGCTGCAATAAAAAAAATCTGAACGAAAAAATAGGAACTTCGGCATATTTGAGCCAGCGTAAAACAGATCAATTTAAAAACAGTTTTTGAAGATTGATCTATTTTGAAGATTGAGCAAAACAAAAAAAAAAACAGTTTTTGAAGATTGAGCAAAACAAAAAAAAATTGAAAAAATTCTTTTTGCGGAAATTTTTTGATTTGTCATTTTTTTATTCCCAAAATTGCGCTTAAATCTCCAAAAACTATCTTTACTTGAGTAAAACTAAGTTTCCACGGCTTAATATAAATTTAAGCTTAAATAAGCTATTGCAATTACTAAACAACTCAAATTTTAGTAACTGTGGTGGTTGTTTTCTCAACTATTTTTCTGAAAATGACATTCTGATTTCTTAAAACAAAAATAACGTTTTGTAGAAAAATCAAAATGTCACTTTCAGAAAATTAGTTGAGAAAAACAGCCACCACAATTACTAACCCATCACCACAGCTAAAAAGCCGCAAATACTTGGGTAGACACCCCAGTTGAGCCAAAAACAGAAAAAACAATGATATCCGGTTACTGTGCAAGTAGCACAAAATTTTCCGACCACCATGTTGTAATAAAAAAAAATCTGAACGAAAATAAAGGAAAAAATGGAAATTGAAAAATGACTAGAATAACGAAAAAAAATTCAGAAATTTTTCAAACCTTTTTGCGGAAACTTTTTGATTTTTCAACTCTTCTGATTTCCAAAATTTCGCTAAAAAATTCCAAAAACTACTTTTAAAACACTATCTCGATCGACGCCCAGATTTAAACAAAAAAAAACTATTCAAAACATTTTTAAAACTTTGCAGTTTCTTGTGATCACTAATCAGGTGCTTCAGTAAGAGTTTTAGAAGTTTTTGTCAGAGCGGTGTTTTGATTTGGGCTTCAAACGCTTGAGGTAAATTTAATTTCATTAATAAAATCGCAAAATATTGCTACTGTAGGTCCGGTATATAACGCAATTATCGGTTCCAAAACTTTCTGGTTGATATGTATGAAAACTATAAATATTAGCCCTATAAATTGTAAGCTTCCTTAAACGCTACTTAAACTACGGCTACAAAGGAAACTGTAAAGTCGACACTTTCATTGTCATATGCGGAGTTATTTGAAAAACAAGGTTTTTATATAAACGTTTTTATGAAACAATTGCTTATTTAACACGACACAGACAATGTACTGTATAAATTAGACCAGCTATAAATAGATGAACTATTCCGGTAATAAATCAAAATAATTTAAAACTTGAACTTTATGGGACTTCACAACACAATTTTACATCGCGAAATGGCAATCAATCGTTTTTCATCCATTTTTTTTTTCAAAATGGTTTTGAAATGATAGAAAACCAAAGCAAAGCAAATTATTCTACCATTTAAGCACCGATTAGGCTAATCTGATGACTGTTTTAAATTAACTTTCAATTCTTTCATTTAATCGACATATTTCAACTAAGATCAGAACTTCTACGCAAACAGTTTTGACGATAGGCTTAAAATTACGCTTGTTAGCAAAATCAAATAGCATATGTTTCAGTCAATGTTTTCCGCAAATTTCCTTCCAATTCTGAATCGAGTGCAAGGTAACGCTCATTCGATAGAACCTGTTTTCGTTTTTCTTGTTTTCAATTGATTAATTTCGAAGCAATTTTTTCGGAGATGAACTTCCTAATGCTTCGGATCTGAAAAAGAAACTGACCTAAATTTCACAGCAACATAATTGAAGGCAATTTATGGTAAAGTTTAGATATGGTTTTCGGTTTCGTTTCGAATAAGGGATTGATGGTCAAGGAGAACTTGCTATGGAGCAAGAAATCAATACAGACATAATCACAAAATCTAACTGGTTACTAACAACAATTATTTATTTACCTGGGCTAGTCACAGATGTCTGTCCACTGAGTAAATCGATCACTGTCTTCTTCTGATCTGAAAAAGTCCGTCTAGATCTGAGGAAGCAAAACTCCAAAAACATAGCCAACCGACAGTTAGAGAAGAGTAATGAACGGAAGGAAACAGAAAGAAAAACTGATTTGTTTTCTGAAAAAACTTAAATTTCGACTTTTAAAAAATATGTATAAGGCCTTCAAAGCTCTTTGAATTTCACGACCAAATTATGATTGGGCTTTTTAAATAAAATTAACCCAATTTGAGAAAACTGAATCAATAGGTATAATTTTTATTCTGCAGGGAAATCTGATAACTAAATTCTATTTTCGAAATTAGAAGTCGATCAAGTTTTTTGTGACTTTTATACTTTTGCTACTTGATAGAAGAATGCCTTCCCTTAAACAAAGGAAATAATGCAAACTTTTAAAAAAATCGTAGTTTTCGTGCAAAATAAACTTAACAATTCTTTTTTTCAATAAAGCGCTAGAAAACAAACGAAGCTTCAAGTCATTTTCTTCACATTTGACTAAGACCTCAATTTTGATATATGATTTTGGCAATCTGAAAGTATCTAGCCGAACTAATATAGAAAACTTTGTTCAAGAAACCATTACAAGACACTGCTCGTATCAGGGCAAATCCCTCAATGTTCCGACTGGTTTTCTAAGGTCGATGGAGTAACGTTTGTTTTAAAAAGTTTATGACATTTTCAGGGAAAAAATGTCTAAATTCAGTTTGGAAAGATTTTTAACATGGATTAAATCTACCTTACGCGTTAATAGCGCTTTACTTGTCCCAAATTGGCAGCCTTCAAATCTCCATTATTTTACGAAAACTGATTAGAGGTGAACCGCCTTTTTAAGTTTGAGCTCAGGACAACAATGCCTTTCGATTGATATAAGAAAACCCCGTTAAAATTGCTAGTTTTTAAGTCGAAATTTGTCTGGAGAAAAAACCACCCTGAACACAAACATTCAGTCACTTTCTCCGAAAGTCGGATCAATAAAACATTCAATCAAAAACTAAGAGTTGTTTTCAGTACTGAAAATTCTCATAAACAGCACAAGATGTTTCAATTTTCAGCTAAGGATTGAATTATAAAGTATTGTTAGAACAGCCAGTTGATCTGCAACTGGAACGTTCCGAACGCAATTATTTAATTTCAACCAATCAAAAATGAGAAAACATTTTCAACAATTTTCAAACCTTTAAACTTTCATTTTCGCTAAACTTCAGTTGTTTTTTTTCAGTTTGGGCAATTGAATTACACAAAACTGAAAAATTATTCTTCTTTTAATAATTTTCCTTAAAGTTATGGTTGTTTGAAAAATGCCAATTTGAGACAATTGACGCGCGATATATTTCGTACTAATAACGAATGAGCGGCGGTTTACACATGAGCATCTGGCTCAAAAACTGATCCAATTTGATTTGGACAAGCTATTTTAAACATACGATGCATTGTTCGACGCTAATTACATCACTTGATATTTTAACTAGCGTGTGGGGAAATCAATTTTTTAAACTAATTATTTAAAAAATAGTTTCTGAAAAACTGGTATTTTAACCCGTCTAAATTGATGGGAAAATTCGAAAAAATCAGGGCTTTAAACTGATATGAGCAGTCTTGTATCATTAGAGCTCATTTTTTTCAGACTAAAATCAATTAAACATATCCAACACATGGCCTATATAGATAAAAATTCACATCGCTTAAGATTATTTAAATTATTTAACTCAAAAAAGTTGGAATTTATTTAAGATGCTTTTATACTTATTGGGGCTTAAAATCATTAAATAACTGAAATCCAGCGTGATGTTCTCAGACCAGCTATTGAAAAGAAATTGAACACAGAGGCCAAGTTGCACTTCAATTACAAAAGGAAAACTATCACAGACAGTGCCAGTGGACTTAAGTGAACCGCATGCTTTCATTATTCAATTTCACTTTTGACCAACAATTTTAATTTTTGGTCAAGTTAAAATGATAAAAAAAAGATAGAAAAAATTTCAAGTAGAAAAATTAAAAATTGATTTTTTTAGATTTCTTTTGAAAAGTGTACCCCACACGCCATGTTTAAGAACAAAATGATACATTCTCTTCAAGTAAGAAAAAAAATAACAGATAGCTCGATTTAACGTTTGATCTCATGGCTCAGATGGTATCACAAACTCTGCAACAAACGTTAAGTTAACGATTCGAAATTTGTCTGCATAAAAAATAGAACGAACACAAATATTCCGTCACTTTTTTCGAAAGTCGCTATAAATAATCTGTATTAGCCTCATCAGCTCTGATTGTAATTTAAGTTTTAATTTGTATGCAGAAGCTGCAAAAACACTCACAAAAATGTGCGACTTAGACTTGAAAAAGGTGACCTCGTAAATTAGCAAAAGCGTTTGCTGGTGTACATATCAGCTGAAATTTAAACTTACCATGTAAAACACTGCTTGTGCTAGTAGCCCCAGATATGTTTCTGTAGATTACTATCGGCTTCTGGGCAACAGCCATTACATCCTCATCAGCATCCAATTTGGTCGATGCTTTTGATTTTTGGGCAAATTCAGAAGGTTTCATTCTTTGAAGCGAACTGGCGTGCATTTTCGACTTGAGAAAATGACTTCTAATCACTGCTTGGTTGTACTCTTCTCGCGAAGTTTTTTGTTCACGCCATTTCTGAGAAATAGCTCTGGCAACTTCGCTCAGTGTAACTGCTTTACCAACAGCCGGTTTTTGAGCAGGTAACGATTCCTCAGCAATTTTGTAATTGGGCCATTCTTGGTGACGAAGCTTTCCCGACTTCTCTACTTTTTCACGAGCCGCAACTCTAGAATTGGATATCGATTTTGAAGATTTCTCTATTGAAACCAAATTTGCTGTTTCGCCTAATGTTGTTTGCAAACTTTTTCCCGACGATGAGCTGACTTGAGGATGAACCCCTCCGAAAGTGTACCCACTATGGTCAAAAGTTTCATCACATGCCATAGATTGATCAAGCGCACTAACCATACTATCTTTCTGCATTTTAATCAAATCTTGGTTGCTCAAACCAACTGGAATTGAGCTCTGTTTTCTAGCAATTTTAGCAAAATCGTCCTTTTTTGAAAGAACAATTAGCTTCCGTGGTTTGGGTACATCACTGTTTGAATCTGAAGAAATCTTGTTGTTCTCTACTTGTTGACTTATCATTTTTTCATCTGTATTTTCCTTTTTTGGTTTTGGCGTGTAAGTTGCAGTTTCGGTGCATTCCATCTTTGTCAATCGTTTGTCTGTTTTCAACGACTGGTCAATATTCAAGAAGTCTTTTGGCGACAATTTTACATACTTCTGGTTATTCGATATGCTCGCCATACGGTAGATTTCTTCTGATTTTTGACTAAAAGGCAGGACGTTAGCATTGTGTTCACTATTTTTACTAGTTTCTGTGCTATTGCTTTCGTCAATGTTGTAGTTACTTGATGCTTCGACAGCCGATTTCATTCTAATAACCACAGTTTTACGAATATTATCGAAATCGTGTCTCAATTTCCCGCGTCTGCCTTTCTGCAAATTATCCACTATTTCGACCCAAAACACACCAAAGCGACATTTGTGTAATTTGGGGTCATCCATTTGTTTCAAAACCGTTTCGTAAATTTTCAGTTTTTTCGAACTCCAGTTGCAATTGCTAAAAATTTCGACTCGGTTTCCGTTTAGATAAACATACGTGGACTTGAACTCGGCAAGCGAGCTTTTAGACTCTTCGCTCAAAGAGTCAAACTGGCCCAAAGTATCACCTGGATTCGACTCGCTGTCAGAATCTAACACGCAGTTCATAGAAGCATTAGCATTATTATCGGTAACTTTCTCACGCCACTTCATCAAAATTTCATTTTGTTGAGCTCGAATGGCGTTCTTCATAAAATAGCGCTCGCTCACAGGTCTGCATCTAGCACAGGTGAGAAGAAAATTAGTCGAATCAACACGAGCGCATTTCATTCGTTCTTCCGTTGTCTGCGGGGGGGCTCTTGCCATGAAAGGGTACTTTTTCTCGAAACTGTCGCTTACTGTTTCCTCATTTGGAAAATTAATACCGTCATTTCTAATCGGATTTTCACTGTATTCGTTCAAATTTTTACTTTCTATCGTGCTTCTTGAATTTGTACATATTTCCGCAAACTGTGAAGTTTGATTTGCTGTGGGTTTTATAAACGTTTCGGGAGCTTTGACTAAGCTGTCGGATCGCATCGCCATATTATGTAATTTATCACAGAAATGATCCGAACGGAAGTTCGACGATTCTTCTGATTTCGAGCTTTCACGTGGTCTTTTATCAACAGCTTTAACTTCAGGCGCTGCAGAAGCACTCAATTTTTTATCGAGAAATTCGTTTTCATTTTCTGGACGTTTAATAACACTATCATCTTCTGATGGCATGCTGCTTGATGAAAACTGCGAGAGAGTTTTGCTATAAAGTAAAGGCAGGTTATCGTCTTCTTCGTCAGAAGCGTCCAAAAATAAGTCGACATGATCTTCCTCATCTGATAAATTTTTCACCATTTTCTCGATTTTTCGACGCTTTAGAGGTTGTGCTACTTTCAGTTCAGACGTCTCCTTGGTCTGAGGAGTCATTTTCGGCTTTGTGGTACTTCGGGTTTTGGTTTTTCCGGGACGCTTTTTAGTACCCTTGAACGGTTGTTTTGCGACAGCTTTATTTGATCGTAGAATAGCAGTTGATCGGTCATTTCGAATTCCTTGTCTTTTATTCTCAAATCTGAGACTTTGTCTTGCTTTACTGGGAGACTTTTTGGTCTGATCATTGGAGATTGGCTGATTTTTAACAGGGGTAACGAACGGCGAAGCCTGAGCGAGTATTTTCTGAGCTTTTATTCGTTTCGACGCAACAATGCCACTTTTGTCGGACAGCTGTCTTCGAATCAACCAATTTTGTAAATGGCTGTTGGAAGTTTCGATAACTTTGTCGATTTTCTTCGCACTATTCTTCGGTTGCTTTTTAACGTTGTTTATTTTCGCATTTAACTTTTTTCCAGGCTCAGTTTCTTCCATTTTCGCATTAGTTTTTTCCGCTTTAGAGGTAGTTTTGACTCGTTTCTCTTCTTTTGCTGGCAAGATAGAATTCGAAAACAAGGGCTCTCTTTTGGATGCGGCATCTTTCTTAGCAATTATTTTCTGTAAATTATTTTTCATACGAAGAACATCCGGAGTATCACTGCCGTCGCCTGTAAGTTTCTCGTGATCTAGCAGCGACATTCGCTTCTTTTTGATTGTTACTTCATGGTTCAATAGAGGTCCTGGTCGTTTATTGAAATTTGTTACGACTGCAAAATCGCGAATTTTAGAAGGTGGACGAACATTTCTCTTCGGTCTTTGAGCGACAAATGCGACAACGGGTGCTTCATCTGATGAAACACCACCACTACTGAGAAAAACAGGCGTGCAAGAACAATGAAATACACATTCACTTAGACCACAGCTGTCATCACGAGCAAAAACAGTTAATAGTGTATCACAAACACAGCCCATGTTACAAAAAACGTTGCCGCATTGAGACGATATTTCAATTCCTGAGTCATCGGCAAGCTCAGCGATAGGTACGTTTTCAGGAATATGAGGGTCTTCAACTCTGCCTTGATTCCTGGTACGGATTTTTTCAAAATTAATCAACTTTCGTCGACAAGTTGTCGCTACACTGTTGTTTGAATTTTCATCAACTGATAAAGTTGACGAGCTAGCTCCAGAATGGGGACTGCAAGGTTGAGATGCAGTTTCTGGATAAAAAACTTTCGAACTTTCAATATTTACTTCGCTGTTTTCAATTGAAGAAACTCCGATTAAATCACCGAAGTCGTA
This sequence comes from Symsagittifera roscoffensis, assembly GCF_963678635.1. Lineage (NCBI taxonomy): Eukaryota > Metazoa > Xenacoelomorpha > Acoela > Convolutidae > Symsagittifera > Symsagittifera roscoffensis. The sequence goes on along the minus strand of NC_087069.1, from coordinate 32,248,372 downwards.
CTGATCACGGCATTGCACTGAATTTTCGGAATCAATATTGTTAACACAAGGTTCTTTTTCAATTTTCTGGTTATCCAAACTCGAAATAAACTTTTCCCAAAGTAATTGTTTCATGGCTGATTGCAGAAAATCCTTATCAAGATCTGCTGTCCTAGTTCTACTAGCATTGCTAGTATCGCTTTGGATATGAATTGTTCGTTCAGCATCGGAGTCATTTCTTCCAGGTTTTTCACAAGACGCCGCTAAATTACGTGCAGCGTCTAAGTAAACCTTATTTTTGGAAGATATCGGTGGGACTACAAATTTAACTTTATCGTCTACTTTGAAGAGCTTCGAACTTAGCTCAATTTCGGATGCCACCTTCAGGCCACCATATTTAACCATTACCAAACGATAGTCTAGATTTTTGGCAACAGCTCTAGACCAACAGAAAATTTTGAAGAGAAGTTGTTTCGCTTTAAGCTCCGAAGATACTTTAACAATCAAATAATCATACAAGCTTTTATCATCTTTGAGTTTCGACATCTTTGGGCGCTCTAGTTTTAGAAGCCCAACTTCGATGGCCAAAGGCGAGTCAAACATCTTCTGAGTGTTTCGGATCATTGGTTAAATCTATTGTTTTATTTAAACATTATTCGAGTCTAATTGAATGTCAAGTCTGTGAATCAAATGGGCAGTTACCTTCTTCAAATTCCCAAATTTTGCGAATTATCATGCAAATGCCACACATGCTTGAATTGAACTGAAGTTAATAGAAAACTTCAAAAAATATTAAGTTTGATTTTTGAAAGGTTTGAAAAAATACACACGTGAAAAATAGTTGATCTTTTCGCCTTCTGATTTCTGCATCTTGAAAGAGAAAAAAATCTAATTTTTTTCCAAGTATATCGGGTGAAGGCTTTTTTCGCCCACCCTCACGAGTAAAACCAAGTCATGAGTCAACAACAACTGACGGAATCTCAGCAAACAATAAATCATGAACTGCTGATTGAAACGGAGACAAAATTCAGAAATGCGTTAACAGCAAACAAATCGACGGAAGAAATAAAACAAAACCAAATAATCAAAATAATCCCCCATTAACGAAAGAAATTGTCAGGTCAACAGAAAATTTGGCGCAGGTATATCGAAGTTGTGTTTCCGATATACTGATACAATTCCCCACAACAATGCAACAGATGACAATCTCAAAATTTTGACTGGAATACGTGATGAAGGGACTCCTGACTGTAACCTTGGTTACTATGATACTTTTGGCCTTCTGATTACGACCATATTTGGAAAAAAAAACTCTGACAAAAGATATCCGCAAACTGCAAACACTGACAGTTATTGCTCCCCATAAAGCAACCCGAGTCGAGATTTTTCACCTAATTTGAAGCAAGATTTGAGCGGTTTGAGCGGTTTTTTAGACAATTATAAATGAGCGTCCCGAATTTTTTTGACGTCCCAAAGTTTTTAAAATATTCGACGGACTGAAAAAAAAAGAAATAACTTGATAGGTGAGCAATCGCATGCAGCCCACTCTAGCACAGCGCGGCATAATTTTTTCTAGAGTTATAGCAACTTGATGCCAGGCTAAAAGCAATAATGCTTTAAAAACGTTACATTACGATCAAAGCTACATGTTCAAAACGCTTTAAGGAACAGACGATATTTTTTTCTGCTATTTAGCTGCGAAAATTTTTATTAGCTTAAAATAACGCTCTTAGATGTTCTTTCAAATTTTGGTTAGAAAAACCGATTCGTCAATTGCCCAACCGGGAATATCAAACAGAATTTTTTATAACCAGCATCGAAAGCGAAGGAATCATTCTATTTAACAGGATGGTATTTCTCATGGGATGTTTTATAAGGTCTCATAGACCCAAGAACATTTACCCCAAACTAGCCAAAATCAAATTGTCGAATTTGACTTATGTATGCAACGATATCGAGGCAAAATTTCTTCTCCAAAAACCGGAAGACATAATTCATAGCCCAATAATCAAACGTGAGACCAAATAGAAACGTTTAGCCTAATTTTTGTGATAATTTATTAAATAGATTTGTTATGTTTGATGTTTTTGCTTGTTTATGCAATGCCCTCTGAGAGATTTTAGAGACAGGTCTGTCGAGTGGCTTTCTGTGGCGAGGGTTTGAAGAGTCTGATGGTGCAACGCTGGACCTAGTGAGCTCGGGTAAGATTGTTCCTTGTTTTTGATTTTTGTAGTTCGATTCTAAAAATTAAGTTAATTTAATTGTCTTTTGGTTATTTTATTTATAAAATTCCCACTAACCGCTTATCATGGGTTAGTTCAGTCCCCTAAAGTCCAGTCAAAATCCTTTTTTTACTTTTATGCTGCGTCAAGATGACGAAAAACAACAAAGAGTGTACAAAAAAAGATTACTTATAACATTTAGGACTAATAATTTGGATTGGATGTGATTGTTGTTCTAGCTGGTATCATATCAGTTGTGTAAATATTTCTCTTAGCATTTCTAAGAAAATCAAAATGGTTTCAAGGTCCTTTATGCGTTGATGTAAAATCTGTTAATAAAGCAACATTAGGTAATGATTTATTGCTAGACAATTATGTCAATACAGCCCTTTAGTTGTCCGAGTATTCAAGAGAGTACCAAAAGACTCGCGTGTTCCCTTGGCGTAAAGTCTGTCGGACAAAAAATGTTATCTTCTACTATGTAGAAGATGTTACAAAACGGCTAATTTTTTCAAGGTCGTCCTTGTTTTTTGTGGATCAACCGACAAGAAGTGGATGCAAACAGATCACAAGCATGAGCTCTTTGATATATAAAAAATTTCGAGCAAATGAAGTGTCACTTCTAAAACCCCATCCCCAAGTTTCAAGCCCGCCTTTGAGTGACCTTGGGCGCAGAATAAAGCTAATAAGTAGTAAGCTCGATGAAGGAAATATAAAGGGAGAGATAAGGCTTGCTGCTTCGCTTTACAAAATTGCTCCTTTTTCAACTGATAATTATCAAAAGTTGTTGTCTAAGCACCTTCAGCGAGCCAAATTTGCAGCTCCAAGTCCAGAAAATATAGATAGTTTTTTTCGTATCCGAATTTGACCTATACAACGGATCAATCCTTTCCGAACGGATCAGCAGCAGGTCCTGACAAAATAGTTCCTTAAATTTTTAAAGATCTTGTTAGTGAGTCGAATGGCAGTGCAGGACTTAAACTTCTTCAAGTGCAGGACTTAATAAATATAGACGGAGGGTTGAGACCGATTGCCATAGGTAACACGCTGAGATTTATTGCGTCTAAATGCGCTGGAAGCAAGGCCCTCTCCGAGCGACAAATTTTTTTCGCAAACGTACAGGTAGGATGCGGTACCAAAAGAGGAGCAGAATTAGCTGCACACTCGTTTCGAAACCTAATTGAACGCAACGACAATCCAGAACGCACTGTTCTTTTAAAATTAGTTTTTCGGAATGCCTTTATCTTTTTAAATACAGATATGATGCTGAATCATGTTTTTTCAATTGGCCCCGAATTGTATAATCACACCCATTGCATGCATAAAAAACTTAGTTAACTTTTTTTACCTAAGCTCTGTCATATTATCAGAAGACGGAACTCAGCGAGGTGATCCTGAAACCCCATCCCTTTTTGCGGAAACAATTCAGACACTAGTCAAACAGTTGGAGTCGAAAATTAACATCTGGTATTTAGATGATGGAAATTTAGCCGACGACGAAAAATAGTTATACGGGACCTTCAAAGCATTCTGAAATCAGACAAAATTCACGGCCTGAGCTTGAACACAGAGAAAAGCAAACTTTGTTTCTGAGAGTGACTACGAGTACACAGTATAATTCAACTTCAACACAATTTCGAAAAATATGCCCCAAAATAAAAAATAAAAACAAAAAAAGAACTCCTCATTTTAGGATCTTCAATCGGCGAAGTTTGTCGAGAAGAAATGATTGACGAAGAAATTAAGAAGCTTGAAAAAATTTCGGATGTCCTTGACAAACTAGACGCCCATTATGGTTCTTAAAAATTGCTTTAACCTATCAAAACTCCTATAATTTTTGCGTACGAGCCCTTGTTTTTTGCAAAATGATTTTTTGGATCGCTACGAGATATTACTAAGAAATTCGTTATGCAAGGTCGCTAATGTGAAAATTTAACCCGTTTTCACAAGCAGTTTGCTCGGCAGCCAAAAGTGGCTTGGGCGTTTCTTCCGCTCGTCTACTAGCTTTACCCGCTTTCTTAGCCTCAATAGTAGGAGCGAAAATGCCTTAAGCAACATATTTGGTTTGGAGCATCTAGATGGAACCTATGATGATGCACTTAAACGATGGTTTGAAATTGGAAAAATTGAAATGGCTCCGGAAAATCAAATCCAAAAAAGACCGGGCTAAATTTTAGGACTGAAACCAACAGATGTAAAAATATTCAACGCGTTCCAAGATAGATTTGGCTCCCAATGGTTGAACGTCATCCCGTGTAAAAATTCAAGGTTGAAACTATCAAACCAACAACTCAGAATTACGATAGGACTTCGAATAGGCTGAAAAATGTGCGAACAGCTTAAATGCGTGTGCGGAAAAGACGTTACCGAAGATAGTTGGCACGATTTTTCTTGCCTCAAAAGTGCAGGGAGATTCTTTAGGCATTCAAAACTGCATGCCCTTATAAAGCAAAGTTTATCTACTACTCACATTCCGTCTCTTTTAGAACCACGATACTTCTACAGGACCGATCAGAAGCGACCAGACGGTTTGACGCTCGTTCCATGGGCTGCTGGTAAGCAGCTTTTGTGGGATGTGACGGTAGTAGACTCCTTAGCTCCTAGTAGAATTAGTGCCGGGTCTGTTTGTAACTCCGGTACGGCTGTCGCTGAAGCGGAAGACCGAAAAATGACAAGTATCAAGATCTTGTAGATGATGGATATCTTTTTCAACCGCTTGTGAGATTCAGGGCGCGACCGGCCAAAGCACAGAAATTTTTTTTGAGCAAGGTTTGTAAGAACCTGTGCATATGCACTGAGGAACCCACAGCAGGAAGCTTTTTAAAAGAGAGAAGCCCCCTAGCAACACAGATTTCGAACGCCGCTTGCGTACTCGGAACAATAAATGATAAAAATAATTTTCGACGAACTTTTTTCTATTTTTAACACTTGTATATTCTTTTTTCTCGTACCTTAGTTGCGTGTTCTTATTGAAGAAAACGTAACGCGCATCAATTTTAATTGTAAGAACACCAACATTTGTCATCTTCGTTTATCACCATCATTTCTATAACTAGAAAATTCCAAGGATTTTGACTGGAATACCTGATGAAGGGACTCCTGACTGTAACCTCGATTACTATGATACTTTTGACCGTCTGATTACATATGTAAAAAAAAGAAAAGAAGGACATAAAACGTGAAACTTGTTTCGTAACAGAACCGGGTCAGTATTATTATACAGAAAGAGCAAAGTTAGAAGTTGAAGTACAAAACGAAGAACAAGAAAAAAAGCTGACACACTGGTCTTATAAATCGAGCAGACTCGATAAAAGGAAAAAAGTATTATATCAGCCTAATTTAGATGATGGGGTAGGCTTACCACGCCTACAACTCAAATTTTACAGTCCTAAAATATCAATTTTGTTGCTTCCGATATTTCAAATCGAAACAGTTTGTTACCAACAGACTTCAGTTTCCCAAAAGAGTCGAAAACATAATGAAAAAAAACGAACATCTCGAAAAAATTTCTATTGATAATGCATTTTTTTCAAATGTTACAAACAGCCGTTCAATTGTAACAAAGAAGACAATATTGCACGATGTTTATTAATTCTGCTTACCAAACTGAAATTTTCATCACATTCCATTTTCCTGAATGCTTTTTGCTGTAAGCCGTTATCGCTGTTCAAAAGAAATAATTTATTTAACAGGTGAAGTTTGGAAAAGTTAAATGCTTGATAAGTGGGAAAAATTTTTTTCTATAAGTTTGCGTACACTGTTTTTAAAAATCGCGAAAAGCGGTGTTTTTTTCTTGAGAATGCGCCCGATTGTTTCTTTCGTATTCTAGAGTGCGAAACATTCAAACAGCTAATTTTCAGTTGTCCCTCGCTTCAAGCTTCAAAAATCATATTACAAACTGACAATTGGCGTGTCAATTTTTTATCAACAAACATTGTAAAGCTTAAGTACGTTGTTGCGGTTAATCGTCGCGCATACGCAAAATCATTGACGTCATGGAAAATCCATTTGCAAACTTTTGTGTCATTGGGAGAATGGAAGAAACTAAATACAAATCGCTCCTTATGATACAAACTACCCCGGCTATGTTGAACTTCAGCAAGAAAACAGGATACTAAGTATCTGGTAAAAGCAGGGTTTTGAACTAAAACTGCTAAGAAGTACAAAATATTTTTTTCTTGTGTACCAGTATACTCTGTAACTGGTACTAAAATTTTTTTTAGAGCACAAGTCAAAGAGCGAACAAAAAACAGTTTTTCGACCAGGATACTCAGTATCCGGTCGAATGAAAAACTAACAGGAACAGTTCAGAAATTATCTAGACGAGATCTCAGTACTTTACAACCAGTTTCTTGTTTCAACATTTAGGATACTAACTCGATGAGAATAAAGTTGAAAAAGCTATTACTTCAGAACGGTTGGCTAACCGAGGTTCATGTGCAGTAAAATTAGACTTTTCTAAACCATTTGTTTTCCGTTAGAGCTATTGAATTTTTGTACTTAGACTCAAAAGCACTAAATGAGATAAAGTTTTTATCAGCCAGCTTCAAATTCCTTGCGGTAATTTTTTATCATTAAACCTTGTAAATCTTAAATATGTTGTTGCAGTTATTCGTCGCGCATACGCAAAATCATCGAGATCACGGAAAATCCATTTGCCAGATTTTGTGTCCTGGTAAGAATGGAAGATACGAAATACAAACTGCTCTTTCTGATACAAACTACCCCGGTTATGTTAAGTTTCAGCAAGAAACCAGGATACCAAGTATCTGGTAAAAGTAATGAATTTTGAATAAAAACTGCTAAAAAGTACACAGTCGATTTTTCTTGTTTACCAGGATACTCCAAATCCGGTATCAAAAAATTTATTTTAAGCACAAGTCGAAGACAGAAAAAAAACAGTTTTTTAAATGCCGACGACATTACCTGCTTAATCAAAATCCGATGTGTTGAAAACTTTTGCAGATTACTGCACTTAATCGGAAACTTTTGCAAACAAACTCGAATGATTATTAACATAAGTAAAAGTGAAGTGCTTTCTAAACCTGATTTATCACCCTTTAAAACAGTCAAGGAAACAAAAATATTTGGTGTCTTGTTTTATACTTCATAAAAAGTCGAAAATATTGAAATAACACTGATTTCTCAAAATTAAAAGAATAGGGATTTAATTTTACTTTGTAAGTTTTTGAGGACCAAGTGTTTAACAATGTCAGACTTTGTTCTCCCTACACTTTTTCAATTGGCCTGTCGTACTAAAGTTTAATTTGGAAACCGTTAGTAACTGGGATGATTTATTAAATGCGAAATTGAAAAAATCGAGCAGATTCGATAAAAGGAAAAAAGTATTATATCACCCTAATTTAGTTGGTGGGGTAAGCTTACCGTCCTAAATTGTCGATTTTGTTGCTTCCGATATTTCAAATTGAAACAACTTGCTACCAACAGACTTCAGTTTCCCAAAAGAAGTCGAAAACATAATGAGAAAAACGAACATCTCGAAAAAATTTCTATTGATATTGCATTTTTTTTCAAATGTTACAAACAGCCGCTCAATTGTAACACAGCAGACAAAATTTTGCGATGTTTTTTAATTCTGCTCACCAAACTGTAGCTTTCATCAAATTCCAATTTCCCGCTTGCTTTTTGCTGTAAGCCATTATCGCTGTTCAAAAAAATTAATTAATTTAATAGGCGAAGTTTATAAAAATTCAATGCTTGATGTATGGGAAAATTTTTCTGAAAAAGTTTGCATACGCTGTTTTTACAGATCGCAAAAAGCGGTGTTTTTTTTTCTTGAGATTGCGCCTGAATGTTTATTTTCTATTTTAGAATGCAAAACATTCAAATATGCCGAGTTTTTTATATGCCGACGACATTACCTGCTTAATCAAAATCCGATGTGCTGAAAACTTTGGCAGATTACTGCACTTAATCGAAAACTTTGCAAACAAACTCGAATGATTATTAACATAAGTAAAAATGAAGTGCTTTCTTAACCTGATTTATCACCCTTTAAAACAGTCAAGGAAACAAAAATATTTGGTGTCTTGTTTTATACTTCATAAAAAGTCGAAAATATTGAAATAACACTGATTTCTCAAAATTAAAAGCATAGGGATTTAATTTTACTTTGTAAATTTTTGAGGACCAACTGGTTAACAATGTCAGTCTTTGTTCTCCCTACATTTTTCATTTGGCCTGTCATACTAAAGTTTAATTTGGAAACCGTTAGTAACTGGGATGATTTATTAAATGCGAAATTGAAAAAAATTAAGCAAATTCGATAAACGGAAAAGTATTGTATCACCCCAATTTAGAGGTCAAAAACAAGTTGAGAAAAACGGACATCTCAATTGAAAAATTTCTAGTGATATTGCATTTTTTTCAAATGTTACAAACAGCTGTTCAATTGTAACACAGCAGACAAAATTCTGCAAGGTTTATTAAGTCTGCTTACCCAACTGTAGTTTTCATCAAATTCCAATTTTCCGCCTCCTTTTTGCTGTAAGCCGTTATCGCTGTTCAAAAGAATTAATTAATTTATTAGGGGAAGTTTATAAAAGTTCAAGGCTTGATGTGTGGGAAAACTTTTCTGAATAAATTTGCGTACGTTGTTTTTAAACATCGCAAAAAGCGGTGTTTTTTTCTTGAGAATGCGCCCGAATGTTTCTTTTGTATTCTAGAATGCGAATTATTCAAACAGCCAATTTTCAGTTGTCCCTCGCTTCAATCTTTAAAAAACATATTACAGACTGACAATTGGCGTGTCAATTTTTTATCATTAAACCTTGTAAATCTTAAATATGTTGTTGCAGTTTTTCGTCGCGCATACGCAAAATCATCGACATCATGGAAAATCCATTTGCAAGATTTTGTGTCATGGTAAGAAAGGAAGATACGAAATACAAATTGCTCTTTCTGATACAAACTACCCCAGATATGTTAAGTTTCAGCAAGAAACCAGGATACCAAGTATCTGGTAAAAATAATGAATTTTGAACAAAAACTGCTAAGAAGTACAAAGTAGATTCTTCTTGTTTACCAGGATACTCTATATCCGGTATCAAAAAATTTGTTTTAAGCACAAGTCGAAGACAGAATAAAAAACAATTTTTTTATATGCCGACGACATTACCTACCTAATCAAAATCCAATGTGTTGAAAACTTTTGCAGGTTACTGCACTTAATCGAAAACTTTTGCAAAAAAAACTCGAATGATTATTAGCATAAGTAAAAGTGAAGTGCTTTCTAAACCTGATTTATCACCCTTTAAAACAGTCAAAGAAACAAAAACACTTGGTGTCTTGTTTTATACGTCCTAAAAATTCGAAAATATTGAAATAACAATGATTTCTCAAATTCAAAAACATAGGGATTTAATTTTACTTAGTAAATTTTTGAGGACCAAGTGGTTAACAATGTCAGTCTTTGTTCTCCCTACATTTTTTCATTTGGCCTGTCATACTAAAGTTTATTTTGGAAACCGTTAGTAACTGGGATGATTTATTAAATGCGAAATTGAAAAAATCAAGCAGATGATAAAAGGGAAAAAGTCTTATATCACCCTAATTTAGATGGTTTGTAGGCTTACCATGCCTACAGCTCAAACATTACAATCCTACAACTGTCTGTTTTATTGCTTCCGATATGTCAAATTGAAACAGTTTGTTACCAACAGGCTTTAGTTTCCCAAAAGAAGTCGGAAACATAATGAAAAAAAAACGAACATCTCAAAAAAATTTTTAGTGATATTGCATTTTTTTCAAATGTTACAAACAGTCGTTCAATTGTATCACAGCAGACAAAATTGCGCGATGTTTTTTAATTCTGCTTACAAACTGTAGCTTTCATCAAATTCCAATTTCCCGCCTGGTTTTTGCTGTAAGCCGTTATCGCTGTTCAAAAGAATTAATTAAATTAATAGGCGAAGTTTATAAAAATTCAATGCTTGATGTGTGGGAAAATTTTTCTGAAAAAACTTGCGTACGCTGTTTTTACAGATAGCAGAAAGCGGTGTTTTTTTCTTGAGATTGCGCCTGAATGTTTGTTTTCTATGTTAGAATGCGAAACATTCAAACAGCCAATTTTCAGTTGTCCCTCGCTTCAACCTTTTAAAAACATATTACAGACTGACAATTGGCGTGTTAATTTTTTATCAACGAACATTGTAAGGCTTAAGTATGTTGTTGCAGTTATTCGTCGCGCATACGCAAAATCATCGACGTCATGGAAAATCCATTTGCAAACTTTTGTGTCATGGTGAGAATGGAAGAAACTAAATACAAATCGCTCCTTATGATACAAACTACCCCGGCTATGTTGAACTTCAGCAAGAAAACAGGATACTAAGTATCTGGTAAAAGCAGAGTTTTTGAACTAAAACTGCTAAGAAGTACAAAATATTTTTTTCTTGTGTACCAGTATACTCTGTAACTGGTACTAAAAATATTTTTAGAGCACAAGTCAAAAAGCGAACAAAAAACAGTTTTTCGACCAGGATACTCAGTATCCGGTCGAATGAAAAACTAACAGGAACAGTTCAGAAATTATCTAGACGAGATCTCAGTACTTTACAACCAGTTTCTTGTTTCAACATTTAGGATACTAACTCGATGAGAATAAAGTTGAAAAAGCTATTACTTCAGAACGGTTGGCTAACCGAGGTTCATGTGCAGTAAAAGTAGACTTTTCTAAACCATTTGACAGAGTTGACACATCAAGTCTCCTCAAAATTCTGAATGGTTTAAGTCTGGTTGAGTTTTCCGTTAGAGCTGTTGAATTTTTGTACTTAGACTCAAAAGCACTAAATGAGATAAAGTTTTTATCAGCCAGCTTCAAATTCCTTGCGGTAAAAGACAAGGTTGCCCTCTTTCCACATTTTTGTTTATGTTTTTTATCTAACCCCCTCTTCAAGCAATTGAATTTACAAAAACAATTGAAGTTTTTGGGCTATTCTTTCTTACACTAGTTTCATATGCGGACGACATTACCTGCCTAATCAAAATCCGATGTGTTGAAAACTTTTGCAAATTAGTGCACTTAATCGAAAACTTTTGCAAACAATCTTGAATGATTTTTAACATAAGTAAAAGTGAACTGCTTTCTAAACCTGGTTTATCACCCTATAAATTAGTCAAGGAAACAAAAATACTTGGTGTCTTGTTTTAAACTTCCTACAAAATCAAAAATATTGAAATAACATTAAGTTCTCGAAATTAAAAACATAGAAGTTTAATTTAAATTGGTAAATTTTTGAGAACCAAGTGGTTAACAATGTCAGTCTTTGTTCTCCCTGAATTTTTTCATATGGCTTGTCATACTATAATTTAATTTGGAAACTGTTAGTAACTGTGAAGATTTATTAAATGCAAAATTGAAAAAATCAAGTAGACTCGATAAAAGGAAAAAAAAGTATCATACCACACTATTTTAGATGGTGGTGTAGGCTTATCACGCCTACAACTCAAATTTTACGTTCCTGACTTTGTCTGTTTTATTGCTTCCGATATGTCAAATCGAAAGAATTTGTTACCAACAGACTTAAGTTTCCCAAAAGAGGTCAAAAACGTGTTGAGAAAAACGGACATCTCAATTGAAAACATTTCTATTGATATTGCATTTTTTTCAAATCTTACAAACAGCTGTTCAATTATAACACAGCAGACAAAATTGCGCGATGTTTTTTAATTCTGCTTACAAACTGTAGCTTTCATCAAATTCCAATTTCCCGCCTGCTTTTTGCTGTAAGCCGTTATCGCTGTTCAAAAGAATTAATTAAATTAATAGGCGAAGTTTATAAAAATTCAATGCTTGATGTGTGGGAAAATTTTTCTGAAAAAACTTGCGTACGCTGTTTTTACAGATAGCAGAAAGCGGTGTTTTTTTCTTGAGATTGCGCCTGAATGTTTATTTTCTATGTTAGAATGCGAAACATTCAAACAGCCAATTTTCAGTTATCCCTCGCTTCAACCTTTTAAAAACATATTACAGACTGACAATTGGCGTGTTAATTTTTTATCAACGAACATTGTAAGGCTTAAGTATGTTGTTGCAGTTATTCGTCGCGCATACGCAAAATCATCGACGTCATGGAAAATCCATTTGCAAACTTTTGTGTCATGGTGAGAATGGAAGAAACTAAATACAAATCGCTCCTTATGATACAAACTACCCCGGCTATGTTGAACTTCAGCAAGAAAACAGGATACTAAGTATCTGGTAAAAGCAGAGTTTTTGAACTAAAACTGCTAAGAAGTACAAAGTATCCGGTACTAAAAAACTTATTTAAAGCCTAAAACTTATTTAAAAACTTAGTCAAAGACAGAACATAAAACAGTTTTTTGAAGAGGATACTCAGTAATCGGTCGAACGAAAAACTAATAGGAACAGTTCAGAATTTATCTAGACGAGATCTCAACAGTTTACAACCAGTTTCTTGTTTCAACCTTTAAGATACTAACTCGATGAGTTGTTTTCGATAAATAAGATGTGTTTCATATACATGTTGATTATAATATTCTAAGCTAAGTTATCTTAATTTAAAATTCAGAGAAAACTATTCTGAAAAAAATTAGTTACTGCTGTTTGACTTTTGACGGGAAAAAATTGTACAAAATTCAAGATATCAATTTGAAACGGAAAAATCAAACACGAACAAAGCGATATTTAACTGACGTAATAATGAAAAGGATGAAACTTAACGAATTGGGCTTAGTGCATTCAAATTATTGAGTGTCAGATGAACAGTTTCGAGACTCACACATCCCAATACAACACAGAGCTCTGATTAACTAAAATCCAGAAGCTAACCAAACATAAGATTTCAAATCAGCTCTGATGGGCAATCTGTCACAAATAGAGGAAAATCCATGTAATTAAACTAGTTCAGCCATCCACAAAAGAAGATTTGGGTACTTAGTGAGCAATTGCAAAAACCTACAGAAATTGCGTTTCTGAAATATTACAACTTCCACTTAATTTGAGAGTAAAAATCACCTTTTCCAAAACATCTACAACCCCTCAATATGCATGTCGAACAAACTTCCTTGCAGTTCATGAAGATATTCAACAACCCAGATTTGATTCAAATCAACATAACGACACGGTTGAGACATATTTTGCGGAAATACCAAATCTAATATCAATAACTAGTAACAATAAGGCTCTTCCGCAGTTTGATTTTAAAAAAAATAAGTCGGTATTGCCCCCATGGTTGGTTTGAATATCTACGGAGCCAAAAGAAAGTTTGGCCTTGGAAACAGCATAAAACAAGACAAAGGATATCAAGTGGATTGCTTTTCTTGGAAACACAAAATCTTGTCCAGCGTTCAGTTTGATTATGTAGGTGATTCAATAAAACACAAACCCCTCAATATGCATGTCGAAGAAACTTTCTTGCAGTTCATGAAGATATTCAACAACCCAGATTTGATTCAAATCAACATAACGACACGGTTGAGACATATTTCGCGGAAATACCAAATCTAATATCAATAACTAGTAACAAAAAGGATCTTCCGCAGTTTGACGCGGTGGTTTTGAAGAAAAAATAAGTCGGTATTGCCCCCATAGTTGATTTGAATATCTACGGAACCAAAAAAAAGTTTGGCCTTGGAAACACCATAAAACGATTTCAGCAATTATATTTCCAGCCCAGTCAGCATCAGAATAGCTAACAAAACTCAACGCCTTTTCGTTTCTATCTACTCAAGGTAAACTTGTTGTTCTTAGCAGATATTTCAGACATTTTTTCTCGGCTTTCCAACGCTTTTCAACTGAGTTTTCCCACAAATGAACCTAAAAGTTTGCTGCACAAAAAATCTTGGGTCTACTTGATAAAGCTAAGTAATTAAGACAACCAAAAAGTTCTGGTTAGTCACATTTTGTGATATTATTTCTTGTTCTTGTTCTGAAGGACCTTTTTTGTCAATTTTTCTTGTTTGCCAAGAGGGATTGTTATCGGTTTTTCTTCGGTCATCTTAAAAGTTGATAACTACTTTCAAAAAAATCTCTTCTGATTTATCCTAATTGGGTTTTCTGTGTAATCATTTTGCATTCCTTAAAACTATTTAGGATCACTTATCTGCTTATAACATTTTTTTTCAGAGATATTTTTTTCAAACCAGCTACAGAAATTTTTGTCCGCTCAACAAACCACTATATCATTGCCCGATAAGCAAATTAAACCTTCGTTCTCTCTCCCTCCATCCTCCTAATAAACAAGCTCTCATCAAAAACTGATTTTTAAAGCCTAACCCCTCAAGATATCCTTTTAGAGTTTCAGGTTGCTTCATAAAAACATCTTCATCTAGTTTGGCTTCAAGTCTGAAGTGTCAAAGTCTAACTGTCTCAACTCACACATATTTTGAACAGCTAAGCTTAGAATTTTTCTTATGGTCCACATCTTAGTTCCAGGCGAAACCGTTTCGTGAAAATCCTTTCCCTCATTTTTGCTCAAGCCTTTAGCTACAAATTTTGTGTTAATCGCAAAATCAGCATTTTTACCAAATATTGAAACCTAATAAAAAACAATCATGCAATTATTAAGCAGATAAGTTGGTGATGTTTTTTGCCAAACTTTCATTGTATCGGAAAAAAAATTATTTTGCTAATAACACACAGCCTTGTTTTTCTACAAAACTGTATAAAATTGTTTGATAAACGTTTTTTCATGGAATGAAAACGTATGGCAAGCATTTCTTCTCAGCTCGGTAACACATCAAAAACTGCCACATTTCCTAGAAACAATGCGAACGAACGGGTAAAAGTATCTGGTAAAAATAATGAATTTGAACAAAAACTGCTAAAAAGTACAAAGTAGATTTTTCTTGTTTACCAGGATACTCTATATCCGGTATCAAAAAATTTGTTTTAAGCACAAGTCGAAGACAGAATAAAAAACGTTTTTTTTATATGCCGACGACGTTAACTACCTAATCAAAATCCAATGTGTTGAAAACTTTTGCAGAATACTGCACTTAATCGAAAACTTTTGCAAAAACTCGAATGATTATTAACATAAGTAAAAGTGAAGTGCTTTCTAAACCTGATTTATCACCCTTTAAAACAGTCAAGGAAACAAAAACACTTGGTGTCTTGTTTTATACGTCCTAAAAATTCAAAAATATTGAAATAACAATGATTTCTCAAATTCAAAAACATAGGGATTTAATTTTACTTAGTAAATTTTTGAGGACCAAATGGTTAACAATGTCAGTCTTTGTTCTCCCTACATTTTTTCATTTGGCTTGTCATACTAAAGTTTATTTTGGAAACTGTTAGTAACTGGGATGATTTATTAAATGCGAAATTGAAAAAATCAAGCAGACTTGATAAAAGGAAAAAAGTCTTATATCACCCTAATTTAGATGGTTTGTAGGCTTACCACGCCTACAGCTCAAACATTACATTCCTAAAATTGTCTGTTTTATTGCTTCCGATATGTCAAATTGAAACAGTTTGTTACCAACAGGCTTTAGTTTCCCAAAAGAAGTCGGAAACATAATGAAAAAAAAACGAACATCTCGAAATTTTTTTTAGTGATATTGCATTTTTTTCAAATGTTACAAACAGTCGTTCAATTGTATCACAACAGACAAAATTGCGCGATGTTTTTTAATTCTGCTTACAAACTGTAGCTTTCATCAAATTCCAATTTCCCGCCTGCTTTTTGCTGTAAGCCGTTATTGCTGTTCAAAAGAATTAATTAAATTAATAGGCGAAGTTTATAAAAATTCAATGCTTGATGTGTGGGAAAATTTTTCTGAAAAAATTTGCGTACGCTGTTTTTACAGATAGCAAAAAACGGTGTTTTTTTCTTGAGATTGCGCTTGAATGTTTATTTTCTATGTTAGAATGCGAAACATTCAAACAGCCAATTTTCAGTTGTCCCTCGCTTCAACCTTTTAAAAACATATTACAGACTGACAATTGGCGTGTTAATTTTTTATCAACAAACATTGTAAGGCTTAAGTATGTTGTTGCAGTTATTCGTCGCGCGTACGCAAAATCATCGACGTCATGGAAAATTCATTTGCAAACTTTTGTGTCATGGTGAGAATGGAAGAAACTAAATACAAATCGCTCCTTATGATACAAACTACCCCGGCTATGTTGAACTTCAGCAAGAAAACAGGATACTAAGTATCTGGTAAAAGCAGAGTTTTTGAACTAAAACTGCTAAGAAGTACAAAATATTTTTTTCTTGTGTACCAGTATACTCTGTAACTGGTACTAAAAATATTTTTAGAGCACAAGTCAAAAAGCGAACAAAAAACAGTTTTTCGACCAGGATACTCAGTATCCGGTCGAATGAAAAACTAACAGGAACAGTTCAGAAATTATCTAGACGAGATCTCAGTACTTTACAACCAGTTTCTTGTTTCAACATTTAGGATACTAACTCGATGAGAATAAAGTTGAAAAAGCTATTACTTCAGAACGGTTGGCTAACCGAGGTTCATGTGCAGTAAAAGTAGACTTTTCTAAACCATTTGACAGAGTTGACACATCAAGTTTCCTCAAAATTCTGAATGGTTTAAGTCTGGTTGAGTTTTCCGTTAGAGCTATTGAATTTTTGTACTTAGACTCAAAAGCACTAAATGAGATAAAGTTTTTATCAGCCAGCTTCAAATTCCTTGCGGTAAAAGACAAGGTTGCCCTCCTTCCACATTTTTTGTTTATATTTTTTATCTAACCCCCTCTTCAAGCAATTGAATTTACAAAAACAATTGAAGTTTTTGGGCTATTCTTTCTTACACTAGTTTCATATGCGGACGACATTACCTGCCTAATCAAAATCCGATGTGTTGAAAACTTTTGCAAATTAGTGCACTTAATCGAAAACTTTTGCAAACAATCTCGAATGATTTTTAACATAAGTAAAAGTGAACTGCTTTCTAAACCTGATTTATCACCCTATAAATTAGTCAAGGAAACAAAAATACTTGGTGTCTTGTTTTAAACTTCCTACAAAATCAAAAATATTGAAATAACATTAAGTTCTCGAATTTAAAAACATAGAAGTTTAATTTAATTTGGTAAATTTTTGAGAACCAAGTGGTTAACAATGTCAGTCTTTGTTCTCCCTGAATTTTTTCATATGGCTTGTCATACTATAATTTAATTTGGAAACTGTTAGTAACTGGGAAGATTTATTAAATGCAAAATTGAAAAAATCAAGTAGACTCGATAAAAGGAAAAAAAGTATCATACCACCCTAATTTAGATGGTGCTGTAGGCTTATCACGCCTACAACTCAAATTTTACATTCCTGAATTTGTCTGTTTTATTGCTTCCGATATGTCAAATCGAAATAATTTGTTACCAACAGACTTAAAATTCCCAAAAGAGGTCAAAAACGTGTTGAGAAAAACGGACATCTCAATTGAAAACATTTCTATTGATATTGCATTTTTTTCAAATCTTACAAACAGCTGTTCAATTCTAACACAGCAGACAAAATTGCGCGATGCTTATTGTTTCTGCTTACAAAAACGTAGTTTTTATCAAACTCCAATTTTCCGCTTGCTTTTTGCTATAAGCGGTTATCGGTGTTCGAAAGAACTAACTAATTTAACAGACGAAGTGTGGAAAAATTCAATGCTTGATGTGTGGGAAAAATTTTCTTTATAATTTTGCGTACGCTGTTTTTAAAGATCGCGAAAAGCGGTGGTTTTTTTCGTGAGAATGCGCCCGCTTGTTTTTGTATTTTAGAATGCGACACACCCAAACAGCCAATTTTTAGTTGTCCCTCGCTTCAACCTTTAAAAAACATTTTACAGACTGACAATTGGCGTGTACATTTTTTATCAACAAGCATTGTAAAGCTTAAATATGTTGTTGCGGTTATTCGTCGCGCATACGCAAAATCATCGATGTCATGGAAAATCCATTTTCAAACTTTTTTGTGTGTCATAAGAAGAATGGAAGATACGAAATACAAATTTCTCCTTCTGATACAAACTAATCCGGGTATGTTAATTTTCAGCAAGAAACCAGGATACCAAGTATCCGGTAGAAGTAATGTTTACTGAACAAAAACTGCGAGGAAGTACAAAGTATCCGGTACTAAAAAACTTATTTAAAGCCTAAAACTTATTTAAAAACTTAGTCAAAGACAGAACATAAAACAGTTTTTCGAAGAGGATACTCAGTAATCGGTCGAACAAAAAACTAACAGGAACAGTTCAGAATTTATCTAGACGAGATCTCAACAGTTTACAACCAGTTTCTTGTTTCAACCTTTAAGATACTAACTCGATGAGTTGTTTTCGATAAATAAGATGTGTTTCATATACATGTTGATTATGATATTCTAAGCTAAGTTATCATAATTTAAAATTCAGAGAAAACTATTGTGAAAAAAATAAGTTACTGCTGTTTGACTTTTGACGGGAAAAAATTGTACAAAATTCAAGATATCAATTTGAAACGGAAAAATCAAACACGAACAAAGCGATATTTAACTGACGTAATAATGAAAATGATGAAGCTTAACGAATTGGGCTTAGTGCATTCAAATTATTGAGTGTCAGATGAACAGTTTCGAGACTCACACATCCCAATACAACACAGAGCTCTGATTAACTAAAATCCAGAAGCTAACCAAATATAAGATTTCAAATCAGCTCTGATGGGCAATCTGTCACAAATAGAGGAAGTTAGGAAAATCCAGGTAATTAAACTAGTACATCCATCCACAAAAGAAGATTTGGGTACTTAGTGAGCAATTGCAAAAACCTACAGAAATTGCGTTTCTGAAATATTACAACTTCCACTTAATTTGAGAGTAAAAATCACCTTTTCCAAAACATCTACAACCCCTCAATATGCATGTCGAACAAACTTCCTTGCAGTTCATGAAGATATTCAACAACCCAGATTTGATTCAAATCAACATAACGACACGGTTGAGACATATTTTGCGGAAATACCAAATCTAATATCAATAACTAGTAACAATAAGGCTCTTCCGCAGTTTGATTTTAAAAAAAATAAGTCGGTTTTGCCCCATGGTTGGTTTGAATATCTACGGAGCCAAAAGAAAGTTTGGCCTTGGAAACAGCATAAAACAAGACAAAGGATATCAAGTGGATTGCTTTTCTTGGAAACACAAAATCTTGTCCAGCGTTCAGTTTGATTTTGTAGGTGATTCAATAAAACACAAACCCCTCAATATGCATGTCGAACAAACTTTCTTGCAGTTCATGAAGATATTCAACAACCCAGATTTGATTCAAATCAACATAACGACACGGTTGAGACATATTTTGCGGAAAAACTAAATCTAATATCAATAACTAGTAACAAAAAGGATCTTCCGCAGTTTGACGCGGTGGTTTTGAAGAAAAAATAAGTCGGTATTGCCCCCATGGTTGAATTGAATATCTATGGAACCAAAAAAAAGTTTGGCCTTGGAAACACCATAAAACGATCTCAGCAATTATATTTCCAGCCCAGTCCGCATCAGAATAGCTAACAAGACTCAACGCGTTTTCGTTTCTATCTACTCAAGGTAAACTTGTTGTTCCTAGCAGATATTTCAGACATTTTTTCTCGGCTTTCCAATGCTTTTCAACTGAGTTTTCCCACAAATGAACTTAAAAGTTTGCTGCACAAAAAATCTTGGGTCTACTTGATAAAGCTAAGTAATTAAGACAACCAAAAAGTTCTGGTTAGTCACATTTTGTGATATTATTTCTTGTTCTTGTTCTGAAGTACCTTTTTTGTCAATTTTTCTTGTTTGCCAAGAGGGATTGTTATCGGTTTTTCTTCGGTCATCTTAAAACTTGATAACTACTTTTAAAGAAATCTCTTCTGATTTATCCTAATTGGGTTTTCTGTGTAATCATTTTGCATTCCTTAAAACTAATTAGGATCACTTATCTGCTTATAATATTTTTTTCAGAGATATTTTTTTCAAACCAGCTACAGAAATTTTTGTCCGCTCAACAAACCACTATATCATTGCCCCATAAGCAAATTAAACCTTCGTTCTCTCTCCCTCCATCCTCCTAACAAACAAGCTCTCATCAAAAACTGATTTTTAAAGCCTAACCCCTCAAGATATCCTTTTAGAGTTTCAGGTTGCTTCATAAAAACATCTTCATCTAGTTTGGCTTTCAAGTCTGAAGTGTCAATGTCTAACTGTCTCAACTCACACATATTTTGAACAACTAAGCTTAGAATTTTTCTTATGGTCCACATCTTAGTTCCAGGCGAAACCGTTTCGTGAAAATCCTTTCCCTCATTTTTGCTCAAGC
The DNA here is from genome assembly GCF_963678635.1 of Symsagittifera roscoffensis. Classification (NCBI taxonomy): domain Eukaryota; kingdom Metazoa; phylum Xenacoelomorpha; order Acoela; family Convolutidae; genus Symsagittifera; species Symsagittifera roscoffensis. The sequence continues at coordinate 32,227,904 of NC_087069.1, read as the reverse complement.
CTTTAGCAACAAATTTTGTGTTAATTGCAAAATCAGCATTTTTACCATATAATGAAACTTAATAAAAAACAATCATGCAATTATTAAGCAGATAAGTTCGTGATTTTTTTTGCCAAACTTTCATTGTATCGGAAAAAAGCTTATTTTGCTAATAACACACAGCCTTGTTTTTCTACAAAACTGTTTAAAATTGTTTGATAAACGTTTTTTCATGGAATGAAAACGTATGGCAAGCAATTCTTCTCAGCTCGGTAACACTTCAAAAATTTCCACATTTCCTAGAAACAATGCGAACGAACGGGCGAGTAATTGACTTAACGTATCTTTGTTTCGTCTCTCTTTGGTATCTTAAAGGCACAGTTATAATATCTGTTACTCATGTTGAATTTTACAATTATTATCCTTGTTTCATTGATTTGTCGCTCCAGCAACCAACAGTTTCTTTGTTAATTGCTCATAATTGCAACAATTCAACCATTTTGAACCTTGAACGCTACAGATTCTGTTGCCTGTTTGGAAAACAAGGGGGTGGGCGAATCGAGCCCGAATTTACTGCAATATTCTTAAATCTGAATAAATCAAGTTGTTGAATGTCAAGCAGCCAAATTGGCTTTTACTGGGCTGACACTGCTCTTCTTGTGGGCGTGGCTGTTCTTTCTGCCTGCCAGTCTGGCAATCTCTTCCAGAGACGGCAACTTCAGCTTCTCCTGTGCATAAACTTCCGGCTGGTAGATGTCGTCCAGTTCACACATCACTGGACCCTAATAGTTGGAAAAGATGATTTAAAAAATCCACAAAACCTGGGTTGACAAAAATGCTTATCATACAATTTTCAAATATGGAAAAAATGCTTATCATACAATTTTGTACAATTCCATAGATACAGAAAATGTTGAGAAAACTCTAAGGTAAGCATTTTTTCATACATGAAAATTGTAGGAGAAGCATTTTTTCATTAACCAGAAAGTTTTTTTTTTTTTTTTTTATTTCTCAAAATTTTTGGGATGTGTTCGTGCCCTAACACAAGTGACTAAAACCATGGTTTACTCAAAGCTAGAGTCACCAAAAGGTTAATCGTCTGGCATTTACAATGCATTGGGAGCGACCTCAATTGTGTAAGAGTTATTTTCACAAATGATATACTGAAAGCATTAAACTTTTAAATTTTCAAAGATGATTATTGTTAAAATTAGAGTTTTCAAATTATCAGACATTGATTAAGGCATATATAATCATGCCATATAAACAAATGGGAGTTTTTAGCCTGTTTGAAAAAAGTTATCCAGAGAAACTGAAAAAAAAATCCAATTCTTGTGTATCCAGGACTACGTTATGCAGACAAAAAATTAAGATTTGCATGCAAATAGTTTTTTGAAAATGTTTGTTTGTTTAGAAAGTTTGGGGTTGAAAAAAAACTTTTTGGAGTCATTTCAAAATTGTTTTTTGTTGCCAAAAAAGTTTTTCTTGTCGCCATCAAAAAGTGCTAGTCATACAATTTTCATTTTAAGAAAATGTTCTTTATTTGAAATTGTATGACTAGCATTTTTCCATACATTTGATGTATGGAAGTGTATGTTAAGCATTTTCGGTGCACGGAATTGTAAGATAAGCATTTTTGGTTAAGATAATAACCAAACTTCTATCTAATAACCAATCTGTTAACAGTCAAAGTATCAAATATAACAAAGAATAAACAGTCTAAAAATAAAACTTTTCGCTCAGAGTACGCCGGATGCAAAATTGATTAATTCAAGTTAATCTTTATGACTCCACAGACAAATTCTTTAAACATGTTAAAATTTTGTCGGAACGATCACAAGAAATGGAAGAACAAAGTAAGAAAAAAGAGAGCGTCCTTGTTGCGGAATCCGTCTACAATTCATAAAATACACAGTTTGGCCTCGTAATGTTCAAATGCAGATGCAGGCAAGTGGGTGACAAAAATGATAAATATCCCAACTTTCATCAGTGCACGAAAAACTTAAATGTTTTTAAGCAAGCTAATCAAGCTAATAAAGTTTGAACTCTTTCAAGTTATTTCGTAGACCGAAACGGCTTGCAAAAAAATTTAAGTTTGTCCAAGTAAAGCTTAAAGCTATGAAACATTGGATTATTTCAAGATATTTCATAGTTTGAATCAGTTCGCGAAAAGCTTCAGATTTTTCGAAGACAGCAATTTAAGCTATGAAACTTTGAAATTGTTCAAGTTATTTCAGAAACCGAATCAATTCGCCAACTTTTTTTTCGAATTAAGCTATTCAAGCTATGAAAACTTTGGAATATTGCAACTTATTTCGTGGACTAACTCGGTTTGCAAAAAGCTTTAGGTTTTCAAACAAGCTTTCAAAGCTATGAAAATTTGAACTTTTACAAGTTATTTCATTGATTGAATCGGTTCGCGATAAATTTAAAATTTTCCCAGCAAGCTTTTCAAGCTACGAATTTGCAATTATTTCATAAATCGAATCGGTTCGCAAACAATTTAAAACTTTCTAAGCAAGGTTTAATCGATGAAACTTTGAAATTTTTCAAGATATTTCCTAGATTGAATCAGCTTGCGAAACATTTTTTTAAGCAAGCTTCTAGGGGAAGAACTTTCGAATGATTTCAAGTTATTTCATAAACTGAATCAGTTTGTGTAAAATTTGAAGTTTTCTAAGCAAGCTGTTCAAGCTATGACACTTAGTAAATTTTTTCAAATTTTTTTGAAGAACGAATCGGTTTGCAAAAACTTTTTTTAAGCATGGAGGTTGCTGTTTTCAAGAGATTCGTTCAAGAGTGAATTATTGACAGTTCAAGTTCCTGACAGAAATGAAAAGAAATTTTAGACAAATATTAGGCAGGTATTGTATAGCTTTGAAGTTGGATCGAGTTCATCTTCCTCTAATGGTTGCTCTGATTGCTTCTTAAACGTTACGCTCGATAGCCTTTTAAACATTGTCTTCTAATAATTCTCAAGCATTATGTTCAGTTAAACCTTGTGTCCATAGCGCATTCCGACTTTCTTTTATTATGAAAATTTTAAGGTTATTTTGTTGACCGAATCGGTTTGCGAAAATTGGCAGTTTTTCTGAGCACGCTTTTAAGCTATGAAACTTTGCATTATTTCAATTTAATTTACAGATTGAATCGGTTCACGAAAATTTTAAGTTTCCCCACCAAGTTTTTCAAGCTACGAAACGTTTAAACATTTGCAATTATTTCATAGACAGAATTGGTTGGCAAACAGATTTAAAACTTTCTAGCTACGAAAACAATTCAAAATGTTTCCTAGATTGAATCAGTTTGCGAAACATTGAATCAGTTCGCGAAACATTAAGGTTTTTTGAGCAAGCTTCTACAGCTAGAAAGTTTGAAGTATTTCGAGTTATATCATGAACAGGAACAGTTTGTGTGAAACTTAAAGTATTCTAAGCAAGCTGTTCAAGCAATGAAGCTTTGTGAACTTTTTAACATTCTTTCGTAGACCGAATTGATTCGCGAAAAAATCATTTTCCAAGCAACTTTTAAAGCTACAAAAAATGAATTTTTTCAAGTTATTTCATAGACCGAATCAATTCGCGAAAAGTTTAAGTTTTTCTAAGCAAGCTTTTAAAGCTATGAACTTTTTATTTATTACAAGCTATTTCATAGACTGAAGCGGTTCGCCAAAGTCTTAAAATTTTGGAATAAGCTAATCAAGCTATGAAACTTTGGAAGTTTTCAAATTATTTCTTGGACCGAATTGGTTCGCAAAATGTTTCAGGTTTCCCAAGCAAATTTTTAAAGCTATGAAACTTTGAATTATTTCAAGATCTTTTATAGACTGAATTGTTTCGCGAAAATATTTTTTAAGCAAGCTTTTCCAGCTACGAAACGTTGGAACATTTGCAATTATTTCATAGACCGAATTGATTGGCAAACAGTTTAAAAAGTTTTAGGCAAGGTATAAAGCTATGAAACAATGTAAAATTCCAAGATATTTCCTAGATTGAATCATTTCTCGAAACATTGAAGTTTTTTTAAGCAAGCTTCTAAAGCTAGAAATTTGAATTATTTCAAGTTATTTCATAATTTTGATCAATTTATGTGAAACTTAAAATTTTTTAAGCAAGCTGTTCAAGTTATGAAACATTTTGAACTTTTTCAAATTCCTTTGTAGACTGAAGCGGTTCGCCAAAGTCTTTAAAGGTTTGAAATAAGCTAATCAAGCTTTGAAACTTTGGAAGATTTCAAATTATTGCTTGGGCCGAATTGGTTCGCAAAATGTTTTAGTTTTCCCAAGCAAATTTTTAAAGCTATGAAACTTTGAATTATTTCAAGATGTTTCATAGACTGAATTGATTCGCGAAAATATTTTTTAAAGCAAGCTTTTCAAGCTACGAAACGTTGGAACGTTTGCAATTATTTCATAGACCGAATCGATTGGTAAACAGTTTAAAAAGATTTAGGCAAGTCATAAAGCTATGAAACAATGTAATATTCCAAGATATTTCCTAGATTGAATCATTCCTCGAAACATTGAAGTTTTTTTAAGCAAGCTTCTAAAGCTAGAAATTTTGAAATATTTCGAGTTATTTCATAATTTTGATCAATTTATGTGAAACTTAAAACTGTTTAAGCAAGCTGTTCAAGTTATGAAACTTTTTGAATTTTTTCAAATTCCTTTGTAGACCGAAGCGGTTCGCGAAAAGTTCGTTTTTCGAGGCAAATTTTTAGAGCGATAAAACTTTGAAAAATTACAAGTTTTTTTTAGACTGACTTAGTTCGAGAAAAGTTTAAATTTTCCTAAGCAAGTTTTTAAAGCTATGAAACTTTGATTTATATCAAGTTATTTTTTAGACCGATTTGGTTCGCAAAAATTTCGCAGTTTTTCTAAGCACGCTTTTAAAGCTATGAAACTTTGAAATAATTCATGTTTTTTTTACTGAATTGGCTCGCGAAAAGTTTTTCTAGCAAGCTTTTGAAGCTATGAACTTTTGATTTATTACAAGTTATTTCATAGACTGAAGCGGTTCGCCAAAGAATTTAACTTTTTTAAGTAAGCTAATCAAGCTATGAAACATTGGAAGTTTTCAAATTTTTTCTTGCACCAAATCGGTTTGCGAGAAATTTAATTTTTTCTTAGCAAGTTTTAAATCTATGAAACTTCGAATATTTCAAGTTGTTTCATAGACTGAATCGGTTAGCAAAATTTTTTTTTTAGCATGGAGGTTGCTGTATTCAAGTGATTCGTTCTAGACTGAATTACTGACAGTCCCGGTTCCAGACAGAAATGAAATGAAATGAAATGAAATGAAATTTTGGACAAAAACGAGGCACGTACTGTAGTATAGCCTTGAAGTTGGACCGGGTTCATCTTCCTCTGATGGTTGCTCTGAATGCTTCTTAAACGTTACGCTCAATAGCCTTTTAAACATTGTCTTCTAATAATTCTTAAGCATTATGTTCAGTTAAACCTTGCATCCATAGCGCATTCAAATTTTCATTTATTCGGTTCGCGAAAAGACGGAATCGGTTCGCGAAAAAATTCAGTTTTCCTAAGCAAGTTTTTAAAGCTATGAAACTTTGATTAATATCAAGTTATTTGTAGGACTGAATCGGTTCACCAAAGTCTTTAAATTTTTGAAATAAGCTAATCAAGCTATAAAACTTTGGAAGCTTTCAAATTTTTCTTGGACCGAATCGGTTGGCTAAATGTTTCAGTTGTCTTAAGCACAAGTTTTTAAAGCTATGAAAATTTCAATTATTTCAAGATATTTCCTAGACTGAATCGATTCGCGAAAATATTTTTTAAGCAAGCTTTTCAAGCTACGAAACGTTGAAATTTTTGCAATTATTTCATAGCCCGAATTGGTTTGCAAACAAATTTAGTTTTCTAAGCAAGGCTTAAAGCTATGAAACATTGAAGTAATCCAAGATATTTCCTAGATTGAATCAGTTTGCGAAACATTGAAGTTTTTCTAAGCAAGCTTCTAAGAGAAGAACTTTCAAATAATTTCAAGTTATTTCATAAAATGAATCAATTTGTATAAAATTTGAAGTTTTCTAAGCAAGCTGTTCAAGCTATGACACTTTGTGAACTTTTTCAAATTTTTTGGTAGACCGAATCGGTTACCGAAAAGTTAAGTTTATCTAAGCAAGCTTTTAAGGCTACGAATTTTTGATTTATATCAAGTTATTTCTTGGACCGAATCGTTTCGCTAAATTTTTCAGTTGTCCTAAGCAAACTTTTGAAGCTATGAAAAATTCATTTATTTCAAGATGTTTCCTAGACTGAATCGATTCGCGAAAATATTTTTTAAGCAAGCTTTTCAAGCTACGAAACGTTGAAATATTTGCAATTATTTCATAGCCCGAACTGATTTGCAAACAAATTTAGTTTTCTAAGCAAGGCTTAAAGCTATGAAACATTGAAATACTCCAAGATATTTCCTAGATTGAATCGGTTTGCGAAACATTGAAGCAAGCTTCTGTGGGAAGAACTTTCGAATTATTTCAAATTGTTTCATAACCTGAATCAGTTTGTGTAAAATTTGAAGTTTTCTAAGCAAGCTGTTCAAGCTATGCTTTTTTATTGATTTTTTTAATTTTTTTTTGTTTGCGAAAAATTTGTTTTTCTAAGCAAATTTTTAAAGCAAAAAACTTTGAAAGGTTTTTTTAGACTGAATTTGTTTGCGAAAAATTTAAGTCTTTCTGAGCAAGCTTTTAAGGCTATGAATTTTTGATTTATATCAAGTTATTTCTTGGACCGAATCGGTTCGCAAAAATTTCAGTTTTCCTAAGCAAGTTTTTAAAGCTATGAAACTTTGAATTATTTCAAGTTGTATCATAGACTGAATCGATTTGCGAATTTTTTTTAGGCAAGCTATTCAAGCTACGAAACGTTCGAACATTTGCAATTATTTCATAGACCGAATCGATTGGTAAACAGTTTAAAAAGTTTTATGCAAGGCATAAAACTATGAAACAATGTAATATTCCAAGATAATTCCTAGATTGAATCATTTCTCGAAACATTGAAGTTTTTTAAGCAAGTTTCTAAAGCTAGAAATTTTGAAATACTTCGAGTTATTTCATAATTTTGATCAATATATGTGAAACTTAAAGTTTTTTATGCAAGCTGTTCAAGTTATGAAACCTTTTGAACTATTTTAAATTCCTTTGTAGACTGAAGCGGTTCGCCAAAGTCTTTAAATTTTTGAAATAAGCTAATCAAGCTATGGAATTTTGGAAGATTTCAATTTATTTCATATACCGAATCGGATTGCGAGAAAATTCAATTTTTCACAGCAAACTTTTCAAAACTGAAATTTTGAATTATTTCAAATTAATTTATAGATTGAATTGGTTCACGAAAAATTTAAAATTTTCCACCAAGCTTTTCAAGCTACAAAACGTTGATATATTTGCAATTTTTTAATCGACCGAATCGGTTCGTAAACAGTTTAAAAGTTTCTAGTCAAGGCTTAAAGCTATGAAGCATTAAAATATTTCAAGATAATTCCTAGATCAAATCAGCTCGCGAAACATTGAAGTTGTTCTACGCAAGTTTTTAAGGCTAGTATTTCATAAACTGAATTAGTTTGTGTGAAATTTGAAGTTTTTTAAGCAAGCTGTTCAAGCTATGAAAATTTGTGAACTTTTTTATACTTTTTTGCAGACCAAATTGCTTCGCGAAAAGTTCATTTCTCTAAGCAACCTTTTGAAGCTAAAAAAAACTTTCAAATATTTCAAGTTATTTCACAATCTGAATCGGTTCGCGAAAAGTTTGAGTTTTCTAAGCAAGCATTTAAAGCTATGAATTTTTGAGTTATTTCATGGACAAAATTGGTTCGCGAAAAGTTTCAGTTTTCCTAAGCAAGTTTTTAAAGCTATGAAACTTTGAATTATTTCAAGTTGTTGCATAGGCTGAATCGGTTTGCAAAAAAAATTTTTTTTCTTAGCCTGGAGGCTGCTGTTTTCAATTGATTCGTTCCAGATTGAATTTTCGACGTTCAGGTTCCTGACAGAAATGAAAAGAAATTTTAGACGAATATTAGGCAGGTATTGTACAGCTTTGAAGTTGGATCGAGTTCATCTTCCTCGGATGGTTGTTCTGAATGCTTCTTAAACGTTACGCTTGATAGCTTTTTAAACATTGTCTCCTGATAATTCTTAAGCATTATGTTCAGTTAAACATTAATGATTCATTGCTGTTTTCAAATGATTCGTTCTAGACCGAATTTTTAACAGTGTCGGTTCCAGACAGAAAAGAAATGATTTTTTTTTGGACAAAAACGAGGCAGGTACTGTATAGCCTTGAAGTTGGATCGAGTTCAGCTTCCTCTGATGGTTGCTCTGAATGCTTCTTAAACGTTACGCTCGATAGCTTTTTAAACATTGTCTTCTAATAATTCTTAAGCATTATGTTCAGTTAAACCTTGCATCCATAGCGCATTCAAACTTTCATTTATTCGGTTCGCGAAAAGACGGAATCGGTTCGCGAAAAAATTCAGTTATGGTCGATAACCTTTTAAATATTGGCTCGAAATCCATTATAATTTTAAATGCGGGCTTCACTAACTCGCCACGTTTAAGCTTTTTCAACTTAATTTTTTTCATGTGTAACGAAAGAGTTTTTTCATGTTTTAGCTATATCATATATTGCAATGGTTGAGAATGGTGAAGTTTTTTTTCGTATTTCCAGTTTGATTTCAGTGATTATTTCAACGAAATTAGAATAAGCAGCCCACTATTCCGGATTTCCAAACAGTTTGTTATTTTGGCCTCCAATTCATTTTGAAGGCCGAAATCTTTTTAGTCAACGAGATACTACAATTTTTGTGATTTTTTCAAAAAAGTTCATAAAACTCAAATTACAAAATAATTTACAAAACTTGAAGTTCCCAACCCTGTAGTTGGGTGCTGGCAGAGTACTCTCAAAGATTGCGAGCTTCGCCTCCAAATATGACTGCTCAAATCATTGTAGTTTTGCAGATAGACGTTTTTGTGATTTTTTTCAAAAATTGTAAAAAGCTTAGTTTTTTTTTAATTTGAAATTTCTAACTTTGTAATTGAGGGCTGTCAGGGTACTCTCAGGAGTTGAAAATCTTGCCAAATACGACTTCAAATGCTTCTAGTTTTAGAGATATGACGTTTGATTTTTTCGAAATTTAATAAACTTACCTAAAAAAATTCACAAAATTTGAAACTATTAATTTGATGAAGAGATAACCTTACTGCCAGCGTACACCCAGGCGTCGCGAATCTTGTCTCCAAAATGAATGCTCAAATCCTTTTAGTTTCCAAGATATAACAGTTTTTATGATTTTTTCAATTTTTTTCGGGAATTTTAGATTTAAAGAACTCATGAAATTTGAAATACCCAACCATCTAGAAGAGTGCTCTCAGGGACTCTCAAAAGTTGCAAAGCTGGCCTCCAAAATTCTCCAGAGGCCCATTAAATTTTCGAGATGACGCTATTATGGTTTTTCAAAACTGGAACTAAAGTTTATAAAATTTGAAACTAACAACCCTGTAATTGGGTGCAGTCAGAGTGCACTAAAATATTGCAGATATTGTTTCCGATAAACATATGCGGTTTTTCAAATGAATAGTCGATAAAAAAATTGAAGCACCGGAGGTGCGTTACACGTTAGTAATTCTTTAGCATTATTATCAGTTCAACATTGCGTTAATAGCGCATTCCGACTTTCATTTAACATATAAGCAGAAGAAGATTAACTTCATTCAGGTTCGTTGACCGAAAAGCATGTTACCAACAATTTAAATGAGTGCATACTTTCTTTTAATGCCAAATTGTTGGCAACATGGGCGGATTAAGTGGGTGGGGGTCGGAGCCCCTGCCGACCCTTTGCACTATTTCGAGATATCCTATTTTGATCCCGGGCTCTAAATATTTTTTAAGACGCCTTGGGCGACAATATCCACTAACTTTGAGGGGGAGCGCGCGCCAAAAACTCGCAATTTTTTGGTCAACATTTTCCACAAAAAGCCTAAAAATGTTTTTTTGTAGGTCTCATCTTTTAAACATCTTGCCTGCGGCTCAAAAATTTGACTGAAACGGTCCTTTTAATGCTTTGGGAGAGCTCGGAAAATCAGTTATTAATTTGGTAGAAAAAACGTTCGACAAACTTCTTGAAAACCCTCCCCCGGTTGGCAATATTGGTGACCTGGAGCAACTTGAACGGTCAAAAAAAAGTTGTTATAGATTACTTAGATTTCTTAAGTATGTTTCTTTAAACGGTTTTACTGTTGAACTGAAAAGAAAATTAAGTTCAGGTGTCAAAATGAGCTTTTTTAGGTATTTGACATTGCTCACATTCGTGATCTAAAAGGATATTGCCACCAATTTGGGATCAACTATAAATTAACCGGACACATCGAACAATAACGAAAATTTCAAACGCTTTTTTCTCAAATTCAGTTAACATTAGACAAAAAGTGAAGCGAACAAAAATTGCTTAGCGTTCACCAGAATTAACATGGTGCAGTTTTTTCCCGAAAAATTCTGAACCAAAACTTAGCCACGAAAATAGGTCATTTGGTTTTTTTATTCCAAATACAAGTGTTTTTTTTCTTAGAAATTTATAGATTTTCTGCGAGTATTGTCATTGATTTTGGCCAATTCCGGGAATCAAGATTAAAATTTTTGAGCTAAGACAATCACAAGCTAACTAGTATAGAGAATTGCAAAAAATTTGAACAGACAAAACTAATTGAAAAGAGCAAAAGTCCTACTCCGTAAAAATTTTGCATGCGAAAGCTAATTTTGCAGACAGAAAGAATGTCTCAAGGTCACTTAAGTTTTCGATTTTGCATGCAAAAATTGCTCAAAAATGGTAGATAGCTCTGTTTAACTTTTTATGTCTGTTTCAACTTTTTGCCTATATTGTTGACTACAGTGCTGATTTAAATTATCCGGACGAAACGAACAAAACTTGAACTTTCAAACGCGTTTTTCTCAAATTGGGTTAAGATTAGACAAAAAGTGAACAAAACAAAAGTTGCTTAGAATTTCACCAGAATTAATATAGTGCCATTTTTTCTCCGAAATTCTCAACAAAAATGTTACCCCAAAAATGGGTCATTTTGGCTTTTTTCAATTAATCAAGAATTACGCTGAAACTACTTTGTTAATTGATATGAAAATTATATCACAGGAAGCCTCTTACGCAGTTCAACAAAGTTTAAGAAGAGTTAATTTGCCAAAAATTTGCGCAAATTGTTCAAAACTTATTTTTAAACAGAGATTCTGGGTTTTATATAGTAAAAATCACATTTATTGACTATCAAGTGAAAATTTTTTCATTTATACTGGTTTTTGGAGATTTAACCCTTCTTAAACTTTGTTGAACTGCGTAAGAGGCTTCCTGTGATATAATTTTCATATCAATTAACAAAATATTTTCAGCGTAATTCTTGATTAATTGAAAAAAGCCAAAATGACCCATTTTTGGGGTAACATTTTTGTTGAGAATTTCGGAGAAAAAATGGCACCATATTAATTCTGGTGAAATTCTAAGCAACTTTTGTCTTCTTCACTTTTTGTCTAATCTTAACCCAATTTGAGAAAAACGCGTTTGAAAATTCAAGTTTTGTTCGTTTCGTCCGGATAATTTAAATCAGCACTGTATATTGTAATTAATTAATGATTTTAACTTATCATGACTAAACAAACAAAATTTAGAAATTCAAACTCAGTTTTCTCATTAAGTTTAGAATTCGAAAACTTAGGTACCCTTGAGACATCTTTTCTGTCTGCAAAATTAGCCTTCGCATGCAAAATTTTTATGGAGTAGGACCTTAGCTCTTTTCAAATAGTTTTGTCAGTTCCAGCTTTTTGCAATTTTCTATACTACATAGCTTGGGATTGTGTTAGCTTAAAAAATTTGATCTAGTATTCTCTGAATTGAAAGAACTTGATCAAAATCAATGACGATAATCACAGAAAATTTATGAATTTATGAGAAAACCATTTGTTTTTCATCTATAGGGAGTTGCAAAAAGTTCGGACAGACAAAATTATGTAAAAAGCAATCGTTCCATTTTAGCACATTTGGCAGGCAAATATTTTTTTTTCAGACAACCTTTGGACACAATTAGGGGTCTGATAAATTAGGTTTTGCATGCAAAAAATGTTCTAAGCTAGGTCAGGTCAATTGCTCTTTTTCATTAGTTTTGAGTCGGAACTTTTTGCGACTAATTCTATCTCGGTCGGTTTGGCAGGGGGGACTGACTGACCTTGCTGACACATGAGTGACGTCTGTGCGGCTGTTCCTTGGGGGCGTGTCTGTGGAGACAGTTGGTCTGGAACTCCACGTACACCTTCCTCCACAGCAGCAGTTTGGCCCTCAACTGCTGGTGTCTCTTCCTCGCCTCCTCTATCCCACTTGTCTTCTCATCCACTGCAACAAACAAAACAAAGAACAAATTCATCAAGATAGTTAATTATCAACAATGGAAAGCACCACATTTCAAAGAACGAATCGGTTCGCGAAAAACTGAAGTGCTTCTAAGCAAGCTACTCAACCTATGAAATTTTAAGTATTAAAACTTCAAACTATTCCATAAAACAAATCAATTTGCGATATGTTCATGTTTTTCTTATTGCAGCTGTGAAATTTTTGAGAATTTTGAATAGACTGAATTGGTTCGCGAAAAATCTTTTTTTTAATAATTAATTTATTAACGCTATGAAACTTTAGAAAAATAACGAATCTGTTAAGAGTTACAAAGAATCTGTAAACGCAAAACTTCGGACAAAAAAGGCAGGTTCTATTTATAGCTTTATATTAAGACGACGGACAGTAAAGCTGGATCTTAAAACGATTGGCTAGCATCTAAACAGAGTTTTACGTGCTTTTAACCATCTCTACCATAGCCAATTCAATGTGGTTCTCGTAACATCGAGTCAGCAAAATTATTAGTCGAACCGCGCAAATTAACTTAGCTCAAAGCCGAACCGCGCAAATTAACTTAATTACATGTGAAAATACGGAGCGCATTGCTGGGTCTCAGTATCCCAGTCCACAAGGTAACTCCTAAACACAGGGCTTGTGCATTACTGTTAAATTACTCTATCACTTTTGTTTTTGTACAGTAGAGAAAATCACCCCACCCATTGGAGGTTGATTGACTTTTTCACTCAACTTCTAGCTTCTCCTTATCTGAAAACGGAATTAGAAGTTATAAATTTCAGTTCTTGACATCCCAGGAAGCTGAAAATTGTTCAAAGTACAGTTTCGAAGCACAACTTCGGACCCTTCCGCTTTCTTCAATATTCGTGAATAAGCGTCTTCTTCGCGGCCAGGAACGGTTGCTGTCTTTCTTCGCAGCCTTTTCGATTGATGAAAATTGTTCAGTAACGATTGTAGCTGAAGAATCGTTACGACTCGGAAGGCTTCTTTCCTTTGTCTTCTGAATCGCTATCTTTTTATGCCGTTTTCTGTCTCTAGTGTGATCTTCTAACAGCAAAACATTCTCTCTTATCTTCCCGATTTGTAGATTTTGCAAAATTTTTGTCACGCGTTGTCACGCGTCTTCGTTTAAAATTGAAATTTTGAATAAAGTTACTTCGATCCAAAGTAACGCTTCCGAATTTGGTTCTTTTTCCAAATAATGCTGCTAATCATCAAAATTGACGTATCTTGCAGTCAATATCACTGCCTCGAATTCGTTCCGTCATATCAAAAATCGACCGCATTCTGGTCAAATGGCACACTTGAAGTAAAATCGAATTCATCTTGTTTAAGGAGTTTCAAAATTTTTAAAGATTGAATTCTTGAATATTCCAAAACTTGGAATAATTTAAAGTTCTTAAGCATTGAGCTCGATGGTTGCTCTAAGGATTTTTAAACGTTCTGATCTAAACCTTCTTAAACGTTGTTCTCGGTAAAAAAAATTGACATGTTGCGTCTATAGCGCATTAATCATTTTTATATAGAATTAGATACAACCTCATTTACTCGTCATAGATTGGGTTCAATGTTTTCGTTATCGGGTTGCAAAAAATTGGAAGGATATAACAGTTTTGTCTTAAGCTTGATATTTTTGAATATGTTCGACCGAGAAAAAAACAATTCGACCGAGTTCTACAAGAAAAAAATTCTAAAAAAAACAAAAAGTTTGTTCGTTGAGTTTGTCTTTTATAGGAGGAGCTGTTCATAGCAAAACTTTCTAGCTATGTTCATTTCAATCTATACCATAGACCGAATCAATTCGAGAAATTTTTAAATTTTCCTGAGCAAATGATTTTTGCTATGAATTTTTGAAACATTTCACATTATTTCTTCGACCAAATCTGTTCGCGAAAAAATTAACATTTACTAAGCAAGCTATTCATGCATGAAACTAAAACATTCCGAGTTATTTCATAGAATCAAACGCTTCGCGAGATTTTAAGAGGTTGTCTAAGCAAGCTATTCAGCTATTCAAACAATACAAATTCTAAGATCGATAGCCACCCTGAGCAGTAATTTTCCTGTTTCAATGTTTACTATTCGACGCTTCGGATGCAATTGCCCGCCGTGGTTATAATTTTCGAGCAAAACTCTGCTTTATGATCTTTCGACGTTATGTTTATTTCAGTTTTAATTTCGGTTGATGTCTAGACAGTTGCTCATTTTAATTAAGTCTCTCTGTCCGAACTTTTTGCAACTCTCTATAACTTGCGCAGTAGCCGCCAATTGCTGTAAGCATAGCCATCAAATAATTGGAAAATTTGCGAATGAACTCAAAGTTCAGTTATAAAAAACTTCGAAAAATTAATTAAAAAAGGACGAAGCTCTTTTTTTAAAAAAAAGTAATGATCAGCCTGCTTTTCAAAAAATTAACCCAACTAGAGAACACCGGCTCAATGGCTATCCTTTTTCAGGGGGAAAAGATGGAAATTGAAATCTTCTTTCGAACCTAAAAGTCGTTTACGTTTTTGTGCGCCTTTACGTCTTAATTAAAGAGCATTTGTTACTTCCTTTTGGCAACTGAAGTTGAGTTGATGTTTGAGAAGAAGTCAAACGTCGAACGACCAAAAGTCAAATGTGAACGCGGATAAGACTTTTTTCTGAGAAAAAAAAACGAAAAAAAAGCACGACCAATGTAAGCGTCTTCTTCAATACGTTTATTGACACTTTACAATTCCCATTCATTTAATTTTGCTCTCGCATTCACCTCGTGAACCATTCTGCATAACGCGTTGTCTACGAGCTTTGATATGACACTTCGTTCTTCTGGAATAATCTGGTCTTGCGTTAAAAACACAGCGAAGTGAATCGTGGAAGCGGGTCGAAGGTTATTCTCGAGGTGGAGGGTGCCGGATTTCAAAAAAAGTTCAAACATTTAAGTTCGACGTTGATCACTCCCAAATCAAAACTATTAGTTTGTTCGCCGTGCGCTTGATACCGCCGCCGAAGGCTCCCTTAGAAAGTAGTAGAAATAGTAGAAAGGGATGACAGAAAGCGTTGGCACTCTGCCTGAATGCAAACTTCGTCACATTTCAACAAATTTCTACTCAAAATTAATGACTGTGTGGAAGAACTGTTTGCAAACTACATTTGTTTATTATTTAAATTAGATGGGATCTTACGAGTGTGTTGCATCTGTGCAATCCTCTGGTCCCAGAAGTGCTTCTCCTGTGGAGACACACTCCTCTGGTCATCCTCCCCACTGTTCGGGTCACTGTTAGACAGTCCAGACGAATGGGCCACTGCGCCAGTCCCATACCCACCTACACCACACAACCCCACCTGTATTATAAAGATCGAGAGTGCGGTCGATTTGGGTTTTAGATTAAGTACGCTTAAGAGACTCATGGAAAATCAAGGATAATCTTTAGTTGGTCCCGCATATTTCTTAAACATTTAATAAGAGTCATGGTCACGCATAAAGAGGCAGCTATTTATGGTTCCATCAAAAGTTCCATAGACGGGAATGAATGAAAAAAGTAGTCGACGCGGCATCCCCTCCCATCCCAACCTAGTATAAAATAATAGCGCCATCATATTAGTTTTAAAATTATGGGTGGGCTATATTTTGCTCAGGTTTCTGTGATGTCACGCGAGGTCTAGTCGATGGAAACCTACGAGTATTTGGTTACTAATGGCAACAGAATTCTTAAGAAAAATAAAGCATCTGATTAAATGCACTGGAACAATTGAAGCAACCCAGTTTTGCCAAACCTAGCAGCAAAAAACACCCTCTTTTGACTCTTAAATCCACTCATCGGTGAAATCCAAGAACAAAAAACACTCACCTATTTTGGCGTTCTTGGAATCATCGTCCAGTTTCAGTCATCGTCCTAACAAAACTTGATTTTGCATGCAAAACATTGCGAAAACTTCAACTATCGCTTTTCAAAAATTCGAAAGTTTCGCAAACAGACAACAGCTTTTGAAGAAGTTTGATTTTTCAAGGTTGTTCGAAAGGTCAAAATTGAGAGCATACGTATTTGAAACTGTTTTCAAAATTTCCCTTCTGAAAAAGATGAATTATCGAGCTGAAAATAACAATCAACTATCTTTAATGATATAAAAACTTTCATTCTACGTTTACAAATGCGTAAATATGCCACTAAAAACCCGAACGGTGCAAAAAACTACCACGTCTAAGGCGGCGCGGTTTTTGCAAAAGGTCTAAATAGTAAAGGTCAATAAAAGCCTTCTTCCCATTCATCTCAATATCCGGAACTTAATCCGGATTTTGAATGTCACGCCTTATTTGATAATTCGTCTTGACTAAGTCGAAATTTTTGCAACAAGACTAAAGCTTTGGCCGACTACTTTGGGCCTTCGGCGGTTAAGGTTTTCAGTCTAAACTTAGTGGCGAATTCTGCTGCGGTTACTAGTTTTTAACAAGTTAAGGGGGAATTTAAACTTCGAGACATTGAGGGGGAACCCACGGCGCTAAAAACGGGCTGGTGCTTGACTTTCAAAGTATTTTCTTAAGGAGCGGACCTAAATCCATGAAATTAATGTAAGAACATCACCCACCTTCTCCGATGACTCTGCCCGCTCCGTAGTTGAGTTCCGGGTGACTGTACTCCAGATCATCTGGCATCAGAGAAGCCGCGTCATTCGCTTTTGCACCCACGAAGTCTAAATGAAAACACATTTCAGAGCATTAGTCAGAGAATTACAGAGAAATTTTTTCAGATATTTTATGAAAGCTGAGAGAAATTTTCCACGTAAAGAGAAAAAGAAGTTAAAAAGAAGATAAGAGAAACAACCAACGACAGTTGTAAATGTTTCAATGAACTTAAGTAAACAGAAAAATCACTGACTTGTTTTTTGAGAAGTCTCAATTTTGATTTTCCAAAATATAGAAGGCCTTAAGCTCTTTGAATTTCTAGAAAAATTTATGATTGACGTTTTTTGATAATATTAACCCAATTTGAGCCAACTGGATCAATAGGTAAAACTTTTAATTCGCTGGGAAATCTGATAGTTAAATCCATTTTTGAAATTAGAAGTCAATAGTGGAGTTTGCCTTCCTTTTAAGAAAGGAAATAAACTAAACTTCAAAAAGAAACTAAAAGTAGTAGAGCGAAAAAATAAAATTGAGCGTGAACAAATTTTTAGCCTGAAAAAAAAAAGAAAGCATCGCGACCAACAGGCAACCAAGTTTAGGCGTAAGAAATCGATTATATGGGATTATTATGATGATTTTATGTCAATCATCATTGATAATAATTACCAAAATTAGGTATTTAAAGGATTTATAATCAATTATAATCGTGATATTTTCCAGAGATTATAATACTTTATTATCGATAATAACTGATTACAGTTCATACAAAAAACACTTTATATCAATTATAAACGATTATGATCTCTTGTTTTGTCAGGTATTTATACCAGCAAAAAAAACGATTTAATTAAATCATATGGGTTAGTTTTTTCTGTCAATAACAAAATCTCTAAAACCGAGATGTATGGTCACACTTTGATCACAAAGTTTTGTCTGAACACAAAGTTTTACCATGAAAGAAAAGTTTCTTAGAGATCCTTTCGTATCAGTTGAAAGATTACCGCGCTATGTGAAAATAAGTCTTCCGAGTAAATCATGAAGCTGACGTAAATCAAGTAAATCAATGTGCTGATTTTTTGGTTGTTAAAAAAACTTGAGAATTTCATCATGAACCAACTTCAATGGAAAAATGAACAAAATAAAAAACTATAAGTTTGAATTGATTTGAAATCGCTTAGAACATTTCTCTCAATTATTATTGATTATAATTGGATTTCAAAAAAAAAGAGATTATAGTAGATTTTAAACTGATTCTAATAAATTGCCTCTCAGTTTTAATTAGACTGGCAATAAAACATAATGTAATTGATTATTAACGCTTGAAACTGGATGCGGGTATTTTGAGCGGGTAACCTTGAAACTGATGCTGGTAATCGTAATATAAGGTGAAGTAACTGTTGAGAGGTAAAATTATGCTTTTAAAATAAGATATTGATTCGTTTATAAGTTGTGAAAATATGAAGAACAAATTCAACATGTAGAACTAAATGTAGGTCCGATTAGCAATCATATTCGCTGGTTTTTTGAAATTTGAACAGCGCTAAATTATTCAAACATGAAATCAAACTCAACCTACTGAATTTCACTTGAGGTATTTAAAATTGGACGGAAAAACTTTGCTTTTCGCTACGACACTGCTTCGCTACGAGTCGGAATCTTTGCTACGAGTCAGAAATTATGTGAGTTAGAATCTTCGCTACGAGTCGGAAGCTTTCCTCTTTGCTACGATTCAGAATCTTTGTGAATCTTTGAGCAAATTATCATAATACAAACTCATTAAACTAAACTTCCAGAAGACTCCATGACAGCTCTCATTCAAAACATTCAACCAAAACAATCAAATTTTTGCTGTTTCATCTCGAAATTGTACAATGGTACTACTTTTGAAGATCAAAGTTATAGATACATACCGCGCTATTTTGAACTTGATTTATGAGAAAGAATTTTGAAAAAGATTAAGCATACAAATTTGAAAAACTTTTGCAATGTTAAAGAGTCAACAATCTAATTGCGCGTAACTTAGGACATTTTGAATTTTGAAAAAGATTGCTTGTATCATGACCGAAACATGTTTGTTCAGGCTGCCCTTTACGACACAAGCAATTGTTTGTTCTTATAAAAAAAGCAGTACAATTTTAATACAAAATGAAGGTGAGTTGGTTTTTTTTTCTTCATAAATTGGTATAATGTCCACCCCATATGCAATTTTGGGCAAAGTGATAACCTTTTCTGGTAACAAACTATTTCCAGCAATTATTTTGCCTTCATTCGGTTTTAAAAAATTAGTTGGACGCACTAGCTGAGCTACGCGTTACTAAAAAATTGGTCATTAGCTCGCATAAGCTGTCCCAAATTGATTTAGTTCAAGTTGCAAACCCTCTTAAAACAAATTTCAAACCCTCATTATCGTTCCAAACTGTGGCAGGTCAGATAAATATTGTTGTTTGAGCTCAGGAAAAAATTGCTTACCTGAATTTTGCCTTAAATTGTTAGTTAAAATGTCATTTTAAAATACGTCTGAAACAAAAGTAGTCTCTCTTAAAACACCAGTAGTTGTTAATTAATGATGGCATTTAGGAAATGTTTAACTTAATTTTCTAATAACACTGTACAAAATGTGTTGCAAACTTTTTCAGCTCAAGCAAATCACTAAAAACACTATCACGTTTTCTAATCAGACGGAGAACTGATCCTTTGATAATCGAAAATATGTTTGAGGCGATTTTTCAAAAAAATTAAAATATGAAACGTAAGCTTGGAAAACTGTAAAAATGACAACAAAAACAAAAAAAGTTTCTTTAAAAGAAAAAAACAAAGAAACCAAAAATTTTGCTTCATACCAGGCTGTTCCGAACACTGAAAACAGGAAAGAACTTTGTATTCCGGTGTGTTTTAGTTTTTGATTTTTTTCCACGCAAAATCAGGTACCACAAATAATCATTGGAAAGGATCGAGAAAAAGATCAATTTAAGGCTTTTTAAGTTGAAAGTTTTCTCAAATTAAAGAGTAAAGTATCAAGTTCAAGCATTTATTCGAAAGAAGTATGAAAACTATCAAAAAATTGTTCCGGTGTCGCGACAAAATGCATCGAAATTTCGGAATTTTAGGATAAATTTGAGAGATTGAAGCAATTGAGTAATGTTCGTTATATAAAAATTGGTGATTTAGGCTAAGAAAACTGGAATTTACCAACAACAAAATTTTTTCCGCAAGCTTCATTTGCTCGTGATTGGAAAAAATAGAAACTTTGTCAGAATTATGGTGCAAAAAAAAATAGAGTTTTTCTTTTAAAAGTTTTTCATTTTTTGCTTGTTAATAATTTTTGAGGACAACTGTATCGATTATGCAAACGGCCATCCTTTTTTAACATAACAAACTGAAGTAGTGATTCCAAAAATTTTCATTAATTTGTTCCGGTGTCGAGAAAAAACCTTCGAAATTTTTCACTTTTTGTGTAAATAAGAAAGAGTAAAGCAATTGAGCAACGTTCGTTATATAAAAATTGGTAATTTGGTCTAAAAATTTCGAATTTATCAAACCAAAACTAGTTCTGAAAGCTTCATTTTTGCTGGTTATTAATTTTTGAGGATAATTTGTCGATTATGCAAACGGCCATCCTTTTTTAACATATCAAACTGAAGCAGTGATTCGAAAAATTTTCAATAACTTGTTACGGTGTCAAGAAAAAAAAACCCTCGCAACTTTTGAGTTTTTGTGTAAATTTGAGAGAGCAAAGCGATTTAGATTTAAGAACGTTCGTTATATGAAAACTGGTAATTTTTTTTCTAAAAAAATTTGAATTGATCAAAACAAAACTAGTTCTGAAAGCTTCATTTTTGCTTGCTTTTAATTTTTGAGAATAACTTGTCGATTATGCAAACGGTCATCCTTTTTAACATATCAAACTGAAGCAGCGATTCGAAACAGTTTCAATAATTTTTTCCAGTGTCGAGAAAAAACCCCTCGAAATTTTTGACTTTTTGTGTAAATTCGAGAGAGTACAGCAATTGAGCATCGTTCGTTATATGAAAATTTGTATTCTTCTTTTAAATTTTCGAATTCATCAAAACAAAACTAGTTTTGAAAGCTTCATTTTGTGCGTGATTGGTAAAAAAGTTTCAAAATTATGGAGCAAAAAATAATAATATTTTTTTCAAAAGTTTTCTCATTGTTTCGTTTGTTGTTCATTTTTGAAGACAACTGTTGTCCATTATGCGTAATTCAATAATTTTCTACGCATTTGTAAAACTTTTTCTCTTGAACGCAATATTTTTTTATGAATGCGCACCATCTGGATTTCCTTGTTTTCTCCAAAGTTAGCTTTCGAAACACTTTCAATGCCATCATGTTCATTAAATTTCAGAATTTGACACTAATTTATTTGTAAAAGTAATTTTTTTTTCTTAAGAAATTGGTCGAAACGTTCTGTTCTGATTGCACAGCAACCGGCTATCCGTGTTATGGTTGAAATGACAGTAAAAGGGATAAAAACTCAAATAAATTCTATGTCAGTTCGAATTTGCAGCCCTCAAACATATCGAGTTATAAAGGACCAATAGACTCTCTTGTCCTTATAAAATTGCTTCTTAAAAACAACCAACGAAAAGGTCAGATCAAGTATAAATTGCTGATATATGGCAGAACTTTTTTAGGACAAGGAAACTTACATTTTCGGCCGCTAAAACCAATAATATATCATAATACTTTTCTGCTTTATTTTCTGAGGTTTCTGCTAAACCAACCGGGCACGCAAAATAATCTGTTTCTGCACCAATTTTTGAACTTCCATAGATTTATAAGTTTTCTGTTTTTGGACATTCCACATACATTACAAATGGGAAGCATAAGCTTATTGGTGAACAAAAAACAAAATAAAAACAGTGGTTTTCGCAATTTTCGATTTTTACAAGAAATTTGCAACGCTCTCCTAATTTCATGAAATATTCGATTGATTGCAAATTTTCCAATTACAGCAATATTTTGCATCCATGCCACGTTTATTATAATAAGAATTTTATTTTGACATTAAGATCTCTAGTTTGAAAATTATTGAACTAAAAAGCGAAATCAAAGTACTTCAACAATCTACAATCAATAAGTAAAGTTTGGTAAAATTATCTACATTTTAAAGGAACAGAAAAGTTGATTTTAAAAAATTCATTCGTTTTGTTAAACATCAGCAGATCATCCACCTGTTTAAAACTGTCATTGAACGAAGTTATTAAGATGAGAAAGACTTCGAAAGACTTCAGTAAGAGCAAATACATAAATTACACAAAAAAAAATCAACTGACCGACTGACATTAGCTGGACTGTTTCTGTTTCTATTAACCCCAGCTGCATTCAACGGGTGCACATCGCCAGAGTTC
>NC_087069.1:32068600-32205331 GCF_963678635.1 Symsagittifera roscoffensis | reverse complement strand
TGTACTTTGAACAATTTTCAGCTTCCTGGGATGTCAAGAACTGAAATTTATAACTTCTAATTCCGTTTTCAGATAAGGAGAAGCTAGAAGTTGAGTGAAAAAATCAATCAACCTCCAATGGGTGGGGTGATTTTCTCTACTGTACAAAAACAAAAGTGATAGAGTAATTTAACAGTAATGCACAAGCCCTGTGTTTAGGAGTTACCTTGTGGACTGGGGATACTGAGACCCAGCAATGCGCTCCGTATTTTCACATTTAATTAAGTTAATTTGCGCGTTTCGGATTTGAGCTAAGTTAATTTGCGCGGTTCGACTAATAATTTGGCTGACTCGATGTTACGAGAACCACATTGAATTGGCTATGGTAGAGATGGTTAAAAGCACGTAAAACTCTGTTTAGATGCTAGCCAATCGTTTTAAGATCCAGCTTTACTGTCCGTCGTCCTAATATAAAGCTATATATAGAACCTGCCTTTTTTTGTCCGAAGTTTTGCGTTTACAGATTCTTTGTAACTCTTAACAGATTCGTTATTTTTCTAAAGTTTCATAGCGTTAATAAATTAATTATTAAAAAAAAAGATTTTTCGCGAACCAATTCAGTCTATTCAAAATTCTCAAAAATTTCACAGCTGCAATAAGAAAAACATGAACATATCGCAAACTGATTTGTTTTATGGAATAGTTTGAAGTTTTAATACTTAAAATTTCATAGGTTGAGTAGCTTGCTTAGAAGCACTTCAGTTTTTCGCGAACCGATTCGTTCTTTGAAATGTGGTCCTTTCCATTGTTGATAATTAACTATCTTGATGAATTTGTTCTTTGTTTTGTTTGTTGCAGTGGATGAGAAGACAAGTGGGATAGAGGAGGCGAGGAAGAGACACCAGCAGTTGAGGGCCAAACTGCTGCTGTGGAGGAAGGTGTACGTGGAGTTCCAGACCAACTGTCTCCACAGACACGCCCCCAAGGAACAGCCGCACAGACGTCACTCATGTGTCAGCAAGGTCAGTCAGTCCCCCCTGCCAAACCCCCCTGTTTTTTCTTATATATTCATAGATTTTCTGCGAGTATCGTCATTGATTTTGACCAATTTTTTTCAATTCAGAGAATACTAGATCAAAATTTTTGAGCTAACACAATCACAAGCTATGTAGTATAGAGAATTGCAAAAAGTTGGAGCTGACAAAATTATTTGAAAAGAGCAAAGGTCCTACTCTATAAAAATTTTGCATGCGAAGGCTAATTTTGCAGACAGAAAAGATGTCTCAAGGGTACCTAAGTTTTCGAATTCTAAACTTAATGAGAAAACTGAGTTCGAATTTCTAAATTTTGTTTGTTTAGTCCTGATAAGTTAAAATCATTAATTAATTACAATATAGTCAACAATATAGGCAAAAAGTTGGAACAGACATAAAACAGCTATCTACCATTTTTGAGCAATTTTTGCATGCAAAATCGAAAACTTAAGTGAACTTGAGACATTCTTTTTGTCTGCAAAATTAGCTTTCGTATGCAAAATTTTTACGGAGTAGGACTTTTGCTCTTTTCAACTAGTTTTGTCTGTTCAAATTTTTTGCAATTCTCTATACTAGTTAGCTTGTGATTGTCTTAGCTCAAAAATTTTAATCTTGATTCCCGGAATTGCCCAAAATCAATGACAATACTCGCAGAAAATCTATAAATTTCTAAGAAAAAAAAAACACTTGTATTTGGAATAAAAAAACCAAATGACCTATTTTCGTGGCTAAGTTTTGGTTCAGAATTTCTCGGGAAAAAACTGCACCATGTTAATTCTGGTGAACGCTAAGCAATTTTTGTTCGCTTCACTTTTTGTCTAATGTTAACTGAATTTGAGAAAAAAGCGTTTGAAATTTTCGTTATTGTTCGATGTGTCCGGTTAATTTATAGTTGATCCCAAATTGGTGGCAATATCCTTTTAGATCACGAATGTGAGCAATGTCAAATACCTAAAAAAAGCTCATTTTGACACCTGAACTTAATTTTCATTTCAGTTCAACAGTAAAACCATTTAAAGAAACACATTTAAAAAATCTAATTAACCTATAACAACTTTTTTTGACCGTTCAAGTTGCTCCAGGTAGCCAATATTGCCAACCGGGGGAAGATTTTCAAGAAGTTTGACAACCTTTTTTAAACCAAATTGATAACTGATTTTCCGAGCTCTCCCAAAGCATTAAAAAGACCGTTTCAGTCAAATTTTTGCGCCGCAGGCAAGATGTTTGAAAGATCAGGCCTAAAAAAAGCATTTTTAGGCACTTTTTGGAAAAATTTTTACCAAAAAATTGCAAGTTTTTGGCGCGCGCTCTCCCGTCAAAGTTAGTGGAAATTGTCGCCCAAGGCGCCTTAAAAAATGTTTAGAGCCCGGAACCAAGTATGGATATCCCGAAATAGTGCAAAGGGTCGGCAGGGGGTCGAATCACTGAGCAAGGGGAGAAGAGGGCGAGCTCTGACCCCACCTCCTAAATCCGCCCATGTTGCCAACAATTTGGCATTAACAAAAAGTATGCACTCATTTAAAATGTTGGTAACATCCTTTTCGGTCAAGGAATCTGAATGAAGTTGATCTTCTTCTGCTTATATATTAAAAAGTCGGAATGCGCTATTAACGCAATGTTTAACTGATAATAATGCTAATGAATTACTAGCGTGTAACGCACCTCCAGTGCTTCAATTTTTTTTATCGACAATTCATTTTAAAAAACGCATATATTTATCGGAAACAATATCTGCAATCTTTTAGTGCACTCTGACTGCTTCCAATTACAGGATTGGTAATTTCAAAGTTTATAAACTTTTCTTTAGTTCCAGTTTTGAAAAACTATAATTGAGTCATCTCGAAAACTTAATGGGCCTCTGGAGATTTTTGGAGGCCAGATTTGAAACTACTGAGAGTCCCTGAGAGCACCCTACCAGCTGGTTGGGTATTTCAAATCTAAGTTTCCCGAAAAAAAATTTAAAAAAATCATAAAAACCGTTTTATCTTGGAAACTAAGAGGATTTGAGCATTCATTTTAGAGACAAGATTCGCGACGCCTGGGTGTACGCTGACAATAAGGTTGTCTCTTCATCAAGTTAATAGTTTCAAATTTTGTGAATTTTTTTAGATAAGTTCATTAAATTTCGAAAAAATCAAATGTCACATCTCTGAAACTAGAAGCGCTTGAGCAGTCGTATTTGGCAAGATTTGCAACTCCCGAGAGTACCCTGACAGCACTCAGTTACAAAGTTAGGAATTTCAATTTTAAAAAGAAAAACAACTTCACTTTCTTACAGTTTTTGAAAAAATCACAAACGTCTATCTGCAAAACAACAATGATTTGAGCAGTCATATTTGGAGGCGAGGTTCGTAATCCTTGAAAGTACTCTGCCAGCACCCAACTACAGGGTTGGGAATTTCAAGTTTTGTAATTTTTTTTAATATGAGTTAAATGATTTTTTTGAAAAAATCACAAAAATCGTAGTATCTCGTTGACTAAAAAAATTTCGGCCTTCAAAGTGAATTGGAGGTCAAATTAACTGATTGGAAATCCAAAATGTTGGACTGCTCATTCTAAACTTGTTGAAATAATCACTGAAATCAAACTGGAAATACGAAAAACGTGAAAAAATTCTTTCGTTACACATGAAAAAAATTAAGTTGAAAAAACTTAAACGCGGTGAGATAATGAAGCCCGTATTTAAATGTATATGGATTAGGAGGCAATGTTTAGGAGGTTATCGACAGTAACTTTTAAAAAGCATTCAGAGTAACCAGCAGAGGAAGATGAACTCGATCCAACTTCAAGGTTATACAGTACCTGCCTCGTTTTTGTCCAAAAAAAAGTTTCATTTGATTTCTATCTGGAACACACACTGTTAAAAATTTAGTCTAGAACGAATCATTTGAAAACAGCAACGAATCATTAATGTTTAACTGAACATAATGCTTAAGAGTTTTTAGGAGACAATGTTTAAAAGGCTATCAAGCGTAACGTTTAAGAAGCATTCAGAGCAACCATCAGAGGAAGATGAACTCGATCCAATTTCAAAGCTGTACAATACCTGCCTAAATTTTGTCTGATTTTTTTTTCATTTCCGTCAGGAACTTGAACTGTCAAAAATTCAGTCTGGAACGAATCACTTGAAAACAGCAGCCTCCAGGCTAAGAAAAAAGTTTTTTGCAAACCGATTCAGCTTATGAAACAACTTGAAATGATTCAAAGTTTCGTAGCTTTAAAAATTTGCTTAGGAAAACTGAAACTTTTCGCGAACCAATTTTGTCCATGAAATAACTTGATATAACTCAAAAATTCATAGCTTCAAATGCTTGCTTAGAAAACTTAAACTTTTCGCGAACCGATTCAGATTATGAAAAAACTTGAAATATTTGAAAGTTTTTTTTAGCTTTAAAAGGTTGCTTAGAGAAACAAATTTTTCGCGAAGCGATTCGGTCTGCAAAAAAGTATAGAAAAGTTCACAAATTTTCATAGCTCTAACAGCTTGCTCAAAAAAATTCAATTTTCACACAAATTAATTCAGTTTATGAAATACTAGCCTCAAAAGCTTGCTTAGAAAAACTTCAATGTTTCGCGTGAGCTGATTCAATCTATAAATTAATTTGAAATAATTCAAAATTTCAGCTTTGAAAAGTTTCTTATGAAAAATTGAATTTTCTTGCAATCCGATTCGGTCCAAGAAATAACTTGAAATCTTCCAAATGTGTCATAGCTTGATTAGCTTACTTCAAAAAGTTTAAGGATTTTTGCGAACCGTTTCAGTCTTTGAAATAACTTGTAATAAATCAAAAGTTTATAGCTTTAAAAGCTTGCTAGGAAAACGGCCAACTTTTCATAAACCAATTCGGTCAACGAATTAAACTTTTTTCCATTTCAAATTGAAGTCGAATTGCGCTATGTACGCAAGGTTTAACTGAACATAATGCTTAGGAACTATTAGAAGACAATGTTTAAAAGGCTATCGATTGTAACGTTTAAGAAGCATTCAGGGCAACCATCAGAGGAAGATGAACCCGATCCAATTTCAAGGCTAAACAGTACCTGCCTCGTTTTTGTCCAAATTTTCATTTCATTTCATTTCATTTTTTTCTAGAACCGGGACTGTCAGTAATTCAGTCTAGAACGAATCACCTGAAAACAGCAACCTCAAAGCTAAGGAAAAAAATGTTGCAAACCGATTCAGTCTATGAAACAACTTGAAATATTCGAAAGTTTCATAGATTTAAAACTTGCTAAGAAAAACTGAAATTTCTTGCGAACCGATTTGGTCCAAGAAAAATTTTGAAATCTTCCAATGTTTCATAGCTTGATTAGCTTGCTTCAAAAAATTTAAAGAATTTGGCGAACCGCTTCAGTCTATGAAATAATTTGCAATTAAATCAAAAGTTCATAGCTTTAAAAGCTTGCTAGAATCACTTAAACTTTTCGCGAGCCTATTCAGTCTATGAAAAACTATGAACTATTTCAAAATTTCATAGCTTTAAAAGCGTGTTTAGAAAAACTTCGAAGTTTTTGCGAACCGATTCGGTCCAAGAAATAACTTGATATAAACTAAAATTTCATAGCTTTAAAAACTTGCTTAGGAAAACTGAAACTTTTCGCAAACCGATTTCGTCCAAGAAATCATTACTTGATATAATTCAAAAATTCATAGGTTTAGGCGCTTGCTTAGAAAAACCTAATTTTTTGGCATTCGATTCGGTCTATGAAATAATTGCAAATGTTTCAACGTTTCGTAGCTTGAAAAGCTTGCCTAAAAAACTTCAACTTTCACACAAACTGATCCAGTTTATGATATAACAAAGTTTCTAGTTTTAGAAGCTTGCTCGAAAAAACTTCGCGAACTGATTTAATTTTTCGTGAACTGATTCAATCTAGGAAAACAGAATTGTTTCAATGTTTCGTAGCTTTAAATCTTGCCTAGAAAATTTTAATTTGTTTGCCAACCAATTCGGTCTATGAAAAATTGCAAATGTTTCAACGTTTCGTAGCTTGAAAATACTTCAAAGTTTCTAGCTTTAGAAGCTTGCTCAAAAAAATTTCGCGAACTGATTCAATGTTTCGTGAACTGATTCAATCTAGGAAAACAGAATTGTTTCAATGTTTCGTAGCTTTAAATTTTGCCTAGAAAGTTTTGAACTGTTTGCCAACCAATTCGGTCTACGAAATAATTGCAAATATTTCAACGTTTCGTAGCTTGAAAAACTTGGTGGGAAAACTTAAACTCTCCGTGAACCGATTCAATCTTTAAATTAAATTGAAATAATTCAAAGTTTCATAGCTTAAAAGTGTGTAGAAAAACTGCCAAAATTTCGCAAATGGGTTCGGTCAACGAAATAACCTTAAAATTTTCATAATGAGTGAAAGTCGGAATGCGCTTTGGACGCAAGTTTTAACTGAACATTATGCTTAAGAATTATTAGAAGACATTGTTTAAAAGAATATCGAGAGTAACGTTTATGAAGCATTCAGGGCAACCATCAGAGGAAGATGAACTTCCAACTTCAAGGCTAAACAGTACCTGCCTCGTTTTTGTCCAAAGTTTCATTTCATTTCATTTCTGTCTGGAACCGCGACTGTCAGTAATTCAGTCTAGAACAAATCATTTGAAAACAGCAACCTCCATGCTAAGAAAAAAAATTTTGCAAACCGATTCAGTCTATGAAACAATTTGAAATATTCAAAGTTTCATAGATTTAAAACTTGCTAAGAAAAACTGAAATTTCTCGCGATTCGATTGGGGGCAAGAAATAATTTGAAATCTTCCAATGTTTCATAGCTTGATTAGCTTACTTAAAAAAACTGAAAGACTTTCGCGAACTACTTCAGCCTAAGAATTAACTTGTAATAAATCAAAATTTCATAGCGTTAACTGCGTGCTTATAAAAACTGCGAAGTTTTTGCGAACCGATTCGCTCCAAGAAAAAACTTGTTTTAAATCAAAGTTTCATAGCTTTAAAAACTTGCTTAGGAAAACTGAAACTTTTCCCGAACCGATTCCGTCCACAAAAAAAATTCAAAAACTCATAGCTTAAAACGCTTGCTTAGAAAACTTAAATTTTTCGCGAATCGATTCAGTCTATGAAATAACATCAAATAATTCAAAAGTTCATAGCTTTACAAACTTGCTTAGGAAAACTGAAACTTTTTGCGAACGGATTCGGTACAAGAAATAACTTGATATAAATCAAAAATTCATAGCCTTAAAAGCTTGCTTAGAAAACTTAAACTTTTCGCGAACCAAATCAGTCTAAAAAAACTTGTAATTTATCAAAATTTTTTAGCTTTTAAAATTTGCTTAGAAAAACAAACTTTTCGCGAAACAATTTGGTCTATAAAAGAATTTGAAAAAATTCAAAAAGTTTCAAAACTTGAACAGCTTGCTTGAAAAACATAGATCAAATTTATGATATAACTTGAAATAATTCAAATTTGCTAGCTTTAGAAGCTTGCTTTAAAAATTTCAATGTTTCGAGAAAGGATCCAATCTAGGAAGCATCTTGAATTGTTTCAATGTTTTGTAGCTTTAAATCTTGCTTAGAAAGTTTTAAGCTGTTTGCCAACCAATTCGGTCTATGAAATAATTGCAAATGTTTCAACGTTTTGTAGCTTGAAAAACGTGGTGGGAAAATTTAAACTTTTGGTGAACCAATTCAATCTATAAATTTGATGGAAATAATGCAAAATTTCATATCTTAAAACGTGCCTAGATAAACTGCTTCATTTTTGCAAACCGATTCGGTCAACGAAATAACCACAAAGTTTTCATAATAAATGAAAGTCGGAATGCGCTATGGACGCAAGGTTCAACTGAACATAATGCTTAATAATCATCAGAAGACAATGTGTAAAAGGCTATCGAGCGTAACGTTTAAGAAGCATTCAGAGCAACCATCAGAGGAAGATGAACTCGATCCAACTTCAAAGCTATACAATACCTGCCTAATTTTTGTCTAAATTTTCTTTTCATTTCTGTCAGGTTATTGAACTGTCAATAATTCAGCCTGGAATGAATCACTTGAAAACAGTTACCTCAATGCGTAAAAAAAAATGCAAACCGATTCGTTCTATGAAATAATTGGTAATAATTTCAACTTTTTGTAGCTTGAATAGCGTGCTTAAAAAATTTTCGCAAATTGATTCAGTCTATGATACAACTTGAAGTAATTCAAAAATTCATAGCCTTAAAAGCTTGCTTAGAAAAACTTAAATTTTTCGCGAACCAATTCAGTCTTAAAAAAACAAGTAATTTTTCAAAGTTTTATAGCTTTAAAAGTTTGCTAAGAGAAACGATTTTTTCGCGAACCGATTCGGTCTACAGAAAAATTTGAAAAATTTTGCAAATTGTCATAGCTTGAACAGCTTGCTTAAAAAACTTCAAATTTTACACAAAATGATTCAGTTTATGAAATAACTTGAAATTATTCGAAAGTTCTTCCCTTAGAAGCTTGCTTAGAAAAACTTCAAAGTTTCATAGCTTGAATTGCTGTCTTCGAAAAACTTGAAGCTTTTCGCGAACTGATTCAAACTATGAAATATTTTGAAATAATCCAATGTTTCATAGCTTCAAGCCTTGCTTGGAAAATTTTTTTGCTAGCTGTTTTGGTCTACGAAATAACTTGAAAGAGTTCAAACTTTCTTAGCTTAAATAGCTTGCTTAAAAACTTTTAAGCTTTTTGTGTATTGATGAAAGTTGGGATTTTCACGATTTTTGTCACCCACTTGCCTGCATCTGCGTTTGAACATTACGAGGCCAAACTGTGTATTTTGTGAACTGTAGGCGGATTCCGCAACAAGGACGCTCTCTTTTTTCTTACTTTGTTCTTTCATTTCTTTTGATTGTTCCGTCAAAATTTTAACATGTTTAAAGACTTTGTCTGAGGAGTCATAATCATTAACTTGAATTAATCAATTTTGCATCCGGCGTCATCTGAGCGAAAAGTTTTATTTTTAGATTGTTTATTCTTTGTTATATTTGTTACTTTGACTGTTAACAGATTGGTTATTAGATAAAAAGTCGGTTATTATCTTAACCGAAAATGCTTATCTTACAATTCCGTGCACCGGAAATGTTTATCATACACTTCCATACATCAAATGTATGGAAAAATGCCAGTCATACAATTTCGGGAAAAAAAACAATTATCATACGTTTTTTATAAATGAAAATTGTATGACTAGCATTTTTTGATGGCGACAACAAAAACTTTATTAACAACAAAAAAAAATTTTGAAATGGCTCCAAAAAGTTTTTTTTTCAACCCCAAAACTTCTACACAAACAAACATTTTCCAAAAAAAAAATTTGCATGCAAATCTTAATTTTTTGTCTGCATAACGTAGTCCTGGATACCCAAGAATTGGATTTTTTTTCAGTTTCTCTGGATAACTTTTTTCAAACAGGCTAAAAGCTCCTATTTTTTTTCTATGGCATGATTAGATATGCCCTAATCAGTGTCTAATAATTTGAAAATTCTAATTTTAACAATAATCAATTTGAAAGTTTAATGCTTTCAGTATATCATTTGTGAAAATAACTCTTACACAATTCAGGTCGCTCCCACTGAATTGTAAATGCCAGACGATTAACCGTTTGGTGACTCTAGTTTTGAGTAAACCATGGTTTTAATCACTTGTGTTAGGGCACGAACACATCCCAAAAATTTTGAGAAATAAAAATTAAAAAACAAAAAATTTCTGGTTAATTAAAAAATGCTTGTCCTACAATTTTCATGTATGAAAAAATGCTTACCTTAAAGTTTTCTTAAGATTTTCTGTATCTATGAATTTGTGCAAAATTGTATGATAAGCATTTTTTCATATATGAAAATTGTATGATAAGCGTTTTTGTCAACCCGGTGGATTTTTTTAAATTATATTTTCCAACTATTAGGGTCCAGTGATGTGTGAACTGGACGACATCTACCAGCCGGAAGTGTATGCACAGGAGAAGCTGAAGTTGCCGTCTCTGGAAGAGATTGCCAGACTGGCAGGCAGAAAGAACAGCCACGCCCACAAGAAGAGCAGTGTCAGCCCAGTAAAAGCCACTTTGGCTGCTTGACATTCAACAACTTGATTTAATCAGATTTAAGAAGATTATTGCAGTAAATTTGGGCTTGATTCGCCCACCCCTTTGTTTTCCAAACAGGCAAAAGAATCTGTAGCGTTCAAGGTTCAAAGTGGTTAAATTGTTGCAATTATGAGCAATTAACAAAGAAACTGTTGGTTGCTGGAGCGACAAATCAATGAAACAAGGATAATAATTGTAAATTTCAACATGAGTAACAGATATTATTACTGTGCCTCTAAGATACCAAAGAGAGACGAAACAAAGTTAAGTTAAGTCACTTACTCGCCCGTTCGTTCGCATTGTGTCTAGGAAATGTGGAATTTTTTTAAGTGTTACCGAGCTGAGAAGAGATGCTTGCCATACGTTTTCATACCATGAAAAAACGTTTATCAAACAATTTTATACAGTTTTGTAGAAAAACAGGGGTGTGTTATTAGCAAAATAAGCACTTTTCCGATACAATGAAAGTTGGCAATAAAAAATCACGAACTTATCTGCTTAATAATTGCATGATTGGTTTTTCTTAAGTTTCATTTTTTGGGAAAAATCATATTTTGTTATTCACACAAAATTTGTTGCTAAAGGCTTGAGCAAAGTTGAGGGAAAGGACTTTCACGAAACGATTTCGCCTGGAATTAAGATGTGGACCATAAGAAAAATTCTAAGCTTAGCTGTTCAAAATATGTGTGAGTTGAGACAGTTAGACATTGAAACTGCATACTTAAAAGCCAAACTAGATGATGTTTTTATGAAGCCACCTGAAGCTCTAAAAAGATATCTTGAGGGGTTAGGCTTTAAAATTCAGTTTTTGATGAGAGCTTGTTTGTTAGGAGGATAGAGGGAGAGAGAGAGAGGTTTAGTTTGCTTATGGGGCAATGATATAGTGGTTTGTTGAGCGGACAAAAAAATATCTCTGAAAAAAATAAGATAAGCAGATAAGTGATCTTAAATAGTTTTTAGGAATGAATATTTATAACACAGAAAACCCAGGTAGGATAAACCAGAAGAGATATCTTGAAAAGTAGTTATCAAGTTTTAAGATAACCGAAGCAAATCCGATAACAATCCCTCTTGGCAAAAAAAAGTTGACAAAAAAAGGTTGTCCTTTAGAACAAGAACAAGAAACAATATCAAAAAATGTGACTATCGAGAACTTTTTGGTTGTCTTAATTACTTAGCTTTATCAAGTAGACCCGACATTTTCTGTGCAGCAAACTTTTCTAAGTTCATTTGTGGGAAAACTCAGGTGAAAAGCATTGGAAAGCCGAGAAACATTGTCTCAAATATCTGCTAGGAACAACAAGTTTACCTTGAGTAGATAGAAGTGATAAAGCGTTGAGTCTTGTTGGCTATTGCGGACTGGGCTGGAAATATAATTGCTGAGATCGTTTTAAGGTGTTTCCATGGCTAAACTTTCTTTTGGTTGCGTAGATATTCAAATCAACCATGGGGGCCATACCGACTTATTTTTTTTCAAAACCAACGCGTCACACTGCGGAAGATCCTTATTGTTACTATTTGATGATTTGGTATTTCCGCAAAATATGTCTCAAACGTGTCGTTATGTTGATTTGAATCATCTCTGGGATGTTGAATATCTTCATGAACTGCAAGGAAGTTTGTTCGACATGCATATTGAGGGGTTTGTATTTTATTGAATCACCTCAAAATCAAACTGAACTCTGCACAAGATTTTGTGTTTCCAAGAAAAGCAATCCACTTGATATCATTTGTCTTGTTTCTCATGTAATTTATAGTTTAATTTTTCATGTCTGCTCAGGCATGACCAGACTCGTGAAAAATATTCATGAGTTTCATTTAGGATAGTTAAATCCGGTTCAGCTCGCTCTGTGTAAATTTTATCGCCAGAACCTTGATTCAGCAGCTTTCTCCTAAATATATTTCGCTGTGATTAATTCCACTTGGTAATTGGAGATATTTCACTGCAGATAGATCATTACAAACAAATGATATGTGATTTTGAGCCATGACAAATTTGGGTAGATATTATTCGGTCTTTTTGTTGAGAACCCCATTAGGAGTACAGCGGGGCCCAACAGTAGCAGTCTATGAGTAGTTGTGCTTGAAATAAACTGTTCTGATTCTTGAGGAGCGACATCCGTCAAACTTTCTTTTTGTGTTTGTTGGTTGTAGACGTTTTGGAAAATGTGATTTTTACTCTCAAATTAATTAAGAATTGTAGTATTTCAGAAACGCAATTTCTCTAGGTTTTTTCCAATTGCTCACTAAGTACCCAAATCTTCTTTTTTGGATGGCTGAACTAGTTTAATTACCTGGAATCATATTTTTGGTTAGCTTTTGCATTTTAGTTAATCAGAGCTCTGTGTTGTATTGGGATGTGTGAGTCTCGAAACTGTTTATCTGACACTCAATAATTTGAACGCACTAAGCCCAAATCGTTAAGTTTCATCCTTTTCATTATTACGTCAGTTAAATATAGCTTTGTTCTTGTTTGATTTTTTTTGTTTCAAATTGATATCGTGATTTTTGTACAATTTTTCCCGTCAAAAGTAAAACAGCAGAAATTACTTTTTTCACATTACTTTCCTATGAATTTTAAATAAAGATTTCTTAGCAAAGAATATCATGAAAAACATGTATATCAAACACATCTTATTTATCGAAAACAACTCATCGAGTTAGTATTCTAAATGTTGAACAAGAAACTGGTTGTAAAATGTTGAGATCTTGTCTAGATAAATTCTGAACTGTTCCTGTTAGTTTTTCGTTCGACCGAATACTGAGTATCCTGGTCGAAAAACTGTTTTTTGTCCTGTCTTTGACTTGTGCTTTAAATAAGTTTTTAGGACTGGATACAGAGTATCGTGGTACACAATAAAATTCTACTTTGTATATTTTAGCAGTTTTTGTTCAATAAACATTACTTTTACCGGATACTTGGTATCCTGGTTCTTGCTGAAATTAAACATACCCGGATTAGTTTGTATCAGAAGGAGCAATTTGTATTTCGTATATTCCATTCTTTTCATGACACAAAAAATTGAAAATGGATTTTCCATGACGTCGATGATTTTGCGTATGCGCGACGAATAACCGCAACAACAAGTTTTAAATTTTACAATGTTTGTTGATAAAAAATTGACACGCCAATTGTCAATCTGTAATATGTTTTTTAAAGATTGAAGAGAGGGACAACTGAAAATTGGCTGTTTGATTGTTTCGCATTCTAAAATACAAAAGAAACATTAGGGCGCATTCTCAAAAAAACACCGCTTTTCGCGATCTTTAAAACCAGCGTACGCAAATTTATTCAAAAAATTTTTCCCACACATCAAGCATTGAATTTTTAGAAATTTCGCCTATTGAAATAATTAATTCTTTTGAACAGCGATAACGGCTTACAGTAAAAAGCAAGCGGGAAACTTGAAATTGATGAAAACTACAGTTTGGTAAGCAGAATTAATAAACATCGCGCATTTTTGTCTGCTGTGTTACAATTGAACGGCTGTTTGTAACATTTGAAAAAATGCAATATCAGTATAAATTTTTTCGAGATATTCGTTTTTCTCATTATGTTTTCGACTTCTTTTGGGAAACTAAAGTCTGTTGGTAACAAACTGTTTCGATTTGACATATCGGAAGCAATAAACAGACAATTTTAGAAATGTAAAGATTTAGTTGTAGGCGTGGCAAGCCTACACCAGCATCTAAATTAGGGTGAAATAATACTTTTTTCCTTTTATCGAGTCTGCTTGATTTTTTTAATTTTGCATTTAGTAAATCATCCCAGTTACTAAAAGTTTCCAAATTAAACTTTAGTATGACAAGCCATATGAAAAAATGTAGGGATAACAAAGACTGACATTGTTAACCACTTGGTCCTCAAAATTTTACTAAGTAAAATTAAATTCCTACGTTTTTAAATTTGAGAACTCAATGTTATTTCAATATTTTTGACATTTTAGAAAGTTTAAAACAAGACATCAAGTATTTTTGTTTCCTTGACTGTTTTAAAGGGTGATAAACCAGATTTAGAAAGCACTTCAGTTTAAATTATGTTAATAATCATTCGAGTTTGTTTCCAAAAGTTTTCGATTAAGTGCAGTAATCTGCAAAAGTTTTCACCACATCAGATATTGATTAGGCAGGTAATGTCGTCGGCATATAAAAACAACTGTTTTTGGTTCTGTCTTTGACCTGTGCTTAAAATGAATTTTTTGATACCGGATACAGAGTATCCTGGTAAACAAGAAAAATATACTTTGTACTTTTTAGCAGTTTTTGTTCAAAACTCATTACTTTTACCAGATACTTGGTATCCTGGTTTCTTGCTGAAATTTAACATGTCCCGGGTAATTTTTATCAGAAAGAGCAATTTGTATTTCGTATCTTCCATTCTTACAATGACACAAAATCTTGCAAATGGATTTTCCATGACGTCGATGATTTTGCGTATGCGCGACGAATAACTGCAACAACATACTTAAGATTTACAATGTTTGTTGATAAAAAAATGACACGCCAATAATCAGTCTGTAATATGTTTTTTAAAGATTGAAGCGAGGGACAACTGAAAATTGGATGTTTGAATGTTTCGCATTCTAAAATACAAAAGAAACCTTCGGGCGCATTCTCAAGAAAAAAACACCGCTTTTCGCGATCTTTAAAATCAGCGTACGCAAATTTATTCAGAAAAAATATCCCACACAACAGGCATTGAATTTTTATAAACTTCGCCTATTAAATAATTAATTATTTTGAACAGCGATAACGGCTTACAGCAAAAAGCAAGCGGGAAATTTGAATTTGATGAAAATTAAAATTTGGTAAGCAGAATTAATAAACATCGCGCAGTTTTGTCTGCTGTGTTACAATTGAACGGCTGTTTGTAACATTTGAAAAATGCAAGATCAGGAGAAATTTTTTCGAGATGTTCGTTTTTCTCATTATGTTTTCGACTTCTTTTGGGAAACTATAGTTTGTTGGTAACAAACTGTTTCGATATGAAATATCGGAAGCAATAAACAGACAATTTTAGAAATGTAAAGATTTAGTTGTAGGCGTGGCAAGCCTACACCAGCATCTAAATTAAGGTGAAATAAAACTTTTTTCCTTTTATCGAGTCTGCTTGATTTTTTTAATTTTGCATTTAGTAAATCATCCCAGTTACTTAAGGTTTCCAAATTAAACTTTAGTATGACAAGCCATATGATAAAATGTAGGGTAAACAAAGACTGACATTGTTAACCACTTGGTCCTCAAAAGTTTACTAAGTAAAATTAAATTCCTACGTTTTTAAATTTGAGAACTCAATGTTATTTCAATATTTTTAACTTTTTAGGAAGTGTAAAACAAGACATCAAGTATTTTTGTTTCCTTGACTGTTTTAAAGGTTGATAAACCAGATTTAGAAAGCACTTCAGTTTTAATTATGTTAAAAATCATTCGAGTTTGTTTGCAAAAGTTTTCGATTAAGTGCATTAATCTGCAAAAGTTTTCACCACATCAGATATTGACTAGGCAGGTAATGTCGTCGGCATATAAAAACAACTGTTTTTTGTTCTGTCTTTGACCTGTGCTTAAAATGAATTTTTGGATACCGGATACAGAGTATCCTGGTAAACAAGAAAAATATACGTTGCACTTTTTAGCAGTTTTTGTTCAAAACTCATTACTTTTACCAGATACTTGGTATCCTGGTTTCTTGCTGAAATTTAACATGTCCCGGGTAATTTGTATCAGAAAGAGCAATTTGTATGTCGTATCTTCCATTCTTACAATGACACAAAATCTTGCAAATGGATTTTCCATGACGTTGATGATTTTGCGTATGCGCGACGAATAACTGCAACAACATACTTAAGATTTACAATGTTTGTTGATAAAAAATTGACACGCCAATAATCAGTCTGTAATATGTTTTTTAAAGATAGAAGTGAGGGACAACTGAAAATTGGATGTTTGAATGTTTCGCATTCTAAAATACAAAAGAAACATTCGGGCGCATTCTCAAGAAAAAAACACCCCTTTTCACGATCTTTAAAAACAGCGTACGCAAATTTATTCAGAAAAAATATCCCACACATCAGGCATTGAATTTTTATAAACTTCGCCTATTAAATTAATTAATTCTTTTGAACAGCGATAACGGCTTACAGCAAAAAGCAAGCGGGAAACTTGAATTTGATGAAAATTAAAGTTTGGTAAGCAGAATTAATGAACATCGCGCAATTTTGTCTGCTGTGTTACAGTTCAACGGCTGTTTGTAACATTTCAAAAAATGCAATATCAGTAGAAATTTTTTCGAGATGTTCGTTTTTCTCATTATGTTTTCGACTTCTTTTGGAAAATTAAAATCTGTTGGTAACAAACTGTTTCGATTTGAAATATCAAAAGCCACAAAAATGATAATTTAGGACTCTAAAATTTGAGGTTTAGGCATGTTAGGCCTACCCCACCAACTAAATTAGGGTGATAAAATACTTCTTTCCTTTTATCGAGTCTGCTTGATTTTTTCAATTTTGCATTTAATAAAGCATCCCAGTTACTAACGTTTTCCAAATTAAACTTTAGAATGACATGCCATATGAAAAATTGTATGGAGAACAAAGACTGACATTATTAACCATTTGGTCCTCAAAAATTTACTAAGTAAAATTAAATCCCTATGTTTTTAAATTTGAGAAATCAATGTTATTTCAAAATTTTCGACTTTTTAGGAAGTATAAAACAAGACACCAAGTATTTTTGTTTCATTGACTGTTTTGAAGGGTAATAAATCAAGTTTAGAAAGGACTTCTTTTGCAATATCACAGGAAAATTTTTTCGAGATGTTAGTTTTTCTCATTATGTTTTCGACTTCTTTTGGGAAGCTAAAATCTCTTGGTAACCAACTGTTTCGATTTTACATAACGGAAGCAATAAAACAGACAATTTTAGAAATGTAAAGTTTGAGTTGTAGGCGTGGTAAGTCTACACCACCATCTAAATTAGGGTGATCTAATATTTTTTTCCTTTTATCGAGTCTGCTTTACTTCTTTAATTTTGCATTTAACAAATCATCCCAGTTACTAAAGGTTTCCAAATTAAATTTTAGTATGACAGGCCATATGAAAAAATGTAGAGAGAACAAAGACTGACATTGTTAACCATTTGGTCCTCAAAAATTTACTAAGTAAAATTAAATCCCTACGTTTTTAAATTTGAGAACTCAATGTTATTTCAATATTTTTGACTTTTTAGAAAGTATAAAACAAGACACCAGGTATTTTTGTTTCATTGACTGTTTTGAAGGGTGATAAATCAAGTTTAGAAAGGACTTCACTTACAATACCACAGGAAATTTTTTTCGAGATGTTAGTTTTTCTCCTTATGTTTTCGACTTCTTTTGGGAAGCTAAAATCTGTTGGTAACCAACTGTTTCGATTTTACATATCGGAAGCAATAAAACAGACAATTTTAGAAATGTAAAGTTTGAGTTGTAGGCGTGGTAAGCCTACCCCATCATCTAAAATAGAGTGATATAATACTTCTTTCCTTTTATCGAGTCTGCTTGATTTTTTCAATTTTGCATCTAATAAATCTTCCCATTTACTAACGGTTTCCAAATTAAACTATCGTATGACAAGCCATGTGAAAAAATGTAGGGAGAACAAAGACTGACAGTATTAACATTTTGGTCTCAAAAAATTACTAAGTAAAATTAAATCCCTACGTTTTTAAATTTGAGAACTCAATGTTATTTCAATATTTTTTGTTTTTTTTAGGAAGTATAAAACAAGACACCAAGTGTTTTTCTTTCCTTGACTGTTTTAAAGGGTGATGAATTAGGTTTAGAAAGCACTTCAGATTTACTTATGTTAATAATCATTCGAGTTTGTTTGCAAAAGTTTTCGATTAAGTGCATTAACCTGCAAAAGTTTTCAACACATCGGATTTTGATTAGGCAGGTAATGTTGTCCGCATATGAAAAAAATAATTTTTGTTCTGTCTTTGACTTGTGCTTTAAACAAATTTTCTAGTACCGGATAAAGAGTATTCTGGTAAACAAGAAAAATCTACTTTGTACTTCTTAGCAGTTTTATTTCAATAAACATTACTTTAACCAGATACTTAGCATTCTGGTTTCTTGCTGAAATTTCACATAACCGGGGTAGTTTTTATCAGAAGGAGCAACTTGTATTCCGTATCTTCCATTCTTCCCATGACAAAAAAGTTTGCAAATAGAGTTTCCATGACGTCGATGATTTTGCGTATGCGCGACAAATAAGTGCAACAACATGCTTAAGATTTACAATGTTTGTTGATAAAAAAAGGACACGCCAATTGTCAGCCTGTCATATGTTTTTTAAAGATTGAAGCAAGGGACAACTGAAAATTGGCTGTTTGAATGTTTCGCATTCTGAAATACAAAAGAAACATTCGGGGCGCATTCTCAAGAAAAAAACACCGCTTTTCGCGATCTTTAAAAACAGCGTACGCAAACTTATTCAGAAAAATTTTCCCACACATCAAGCATTGAATTTTTATAAACTTCGCCTATTAAATTAATTAATTCCTTTGAACAGCGATAACGGCTTACAGCAAAAAGCAAGCGGGAAATTGGAATTTGATGAAAACTACAGTTTGGTAAGCAGAATTAATAAACATCGCGCAATTTTGTCTGCTGTGTTACAATTGAACGACTGTTTGTAACATTTGAAAAACATGCAAAATCACTAGACATTTTTTCGAGATGTTCGTTTTTCTTATTATGTTTTCGACTTCTTTCGGGAAATTAAAATCTGTTGGTAACAGACTGTTTCGATTTGAAATATCGGAAGCAACAAAATCGATAATTTAGGACTCTAAAAACTGAGTTGTAGGCGTGGTAAGCCTACCCCACCATCTAAATTAGGGTGATATAATACTTTTTTCCTTTTATCGAGTCTCCTTGATTTTTTCAATTTTGCATTTAATAAATCATCCCAATTACTAACGGTTTTCAAATTAAGCTCTAGTTTGACAGGCCATATGAAAAAATGTAGGGAGAAAAAAGACTGAATTGTTAACCATTTGCTCCTCAAAAATTTACTAAGTAAAATTAAATCCCTATGTTTTTAAATTTGAGAAATCAATGTTATTTCAATATTTTCGACTTTTTAGGAAGTATAAAACCCGACACCAATTATTTTTGTTTCCTTGACTGTTTCAAAGGGTGATAAATCAGGTTTAAAAAGCACTTCACTTTTACTAATGTTAATAATCATTCGAGTTTGTTTGCAAAAGTTTTCGATTAAGTGCAGTAATCTGCAAAAGTTTTCAACACATCGGATTTTGATTAGGCAGGTAATGTCGTCGGCAAATAGAAAACTGTTTTTTGTTCTGTCTTCGACTTATGCTTAAAACAAATTTTTTGATACCGGATATAGAGTATCCTGGTAAACAAGAAAAATCTACTTTGTACTTTTTAGCAGTTTTTGTTCAATATCATTACTTTTACCAGATAATTAGCATTCTGGTTTCTTGCTGAAATTTTACATAACCGGGGTAATTTTTATCAGAGGGAGCAATTTTTATTTCGTATCTTCCATTCTTCCCATGACAAAAAAGTTTGCAAATGGAGTTTCCATGACGTCGATGATTTTGCGTATGCGCGACAAATAAGTGCAACAACATGCTTAAGATTTACAATGTTTGTTGATAAAAAAAGGACACGCCAATTGTCAGCCTGTCATATGTTTTTTAAAGATTGAAGCAAGGGACAACTGAAAATTGGCTGTTTGAATGTTTCGCATTCTGAAATACAAAAGAAACATTCGGGGCGCATTCTCAAGAAAAAAACACCGCTTTTCGCGATCTTTAAAAACAGCGTACGCAAACTTATTCAGAAAAATTTTCCCACACATCAAGCATTGAACTTTTATAAACTTCGCCTATTAAATTAATTAATTCCTTTGAACAGCGATAACGGCTTACAGCAAAAAGCAAGCGGGAAATTGGAATTTGATGAAAACTACAGTTTGGTAAGCAGAATTAATAAACATCGCGCAATTTTGTCTGCTGTGTTACAATTGAACGACTGTTTGTAACATTTGAAAAACATGCAAAATCACTAGACATTTTTTCGAGATGTTCGTTTTTCTTATTATGTTTTCGACTTCTTTCGGGAAATTAAAATCTGTTGGTAACAGACTGTTTCGATTTGAAATATCGGAAGCAACAAAATCGATAATTTAGGACTCTAAAAACTGAGTTGTAGGCGTGGTAAGCCTACCCCACCATCTAAATTAGGGTGATATAATACTTTTTTCCTTTTATCGAGTCTCCTTGATTTTTTCAATTTTGCATTTAATAAATCATCCCAATTACTAACGGTTTCCAAATTAAGCTCTAGTTTGACAGGCCATATGAAAAAATGTAGGGAGAAAAAAGACTGAATTGTTAACCATTTGCTCCTCAAAAATTTACTAAGTAAAATTAAATCCCTATGTTTTTAAATTTGAGAAATCAATGTTATTTCAATATTTTCGACTTTTTAGGAAGTATAAAACCCGACACCAATTATTTTTGTTTCCTTGACTGTTTCAAAGGGTGATAAATCAGGTTTAAAAAGCACTTCACTTTTACTAATGTTAATAATCATTCGAGTTTGTTTGCAAAAGTTTTCGATTAAGTGCAGTAATCTGCAAAAGTTTTCAACACATCGGATTTTGATTAGGCAGGTAATGTCGTCGGCAAATAGAAAACTGTTTTTTGTTCTCTCTTCGACTTATGCTTAAAACAAATTTTTTGATACCGGATATAGAGTATCCTGGTAAACAAGAAAAATCTACTTTGTACTTTTTTTATGCAGTTTTTGTTCAATATCATTACTTTTACCAGATAATTAGCATTCTGGTTTCTTGCTGAAATTTTACATAACCGGGGTAATTTTTATCAGAGGGAGCAATTTTTATTTCGTATCTTCCATTCTTCCCATGAAAAAAAGCTTTGCAAATGGAGTGTCCATGACGTCGATGATTTTTCGTATGCGCGACGAATAACCGCAACAACATACTTAAGCTTTACAATGGTTGTTGATAAAAAATTGACACGCCAATTGTCAGTCTTTAATACGATTTTTGAAGGTTGAAGCGAGGGACAATTGAAAATTGGCTGTTCGAATGTTTTGCACTCTAGAATACAAAAGAAAAAATCGGTAGCACTCTCAAGAAAAAAAACACCGCTTTTAGCAATCTTCAAAAACAGCGTACGCAAACTTATACAGAAAAATTTTCCCACACATGAAGCATTGAAATTTTATAAACTTCAATTTTTAAATTAATTAATTTTTTTGAACAGCGATAACGGCTTACAGCAAAAAGCAAGCGGGAAATTGGAATTTGATGAAAACTACTGTTTGGTAAGCAGAAAGAATAAACATCGCGCAATTTTGTCTGCTGTGTTACAATTGAACGGCTGTTTGTAACATTTGAAAAAAATGCAATATCACTAGAATTTTTTTTCGAGATGTTCGTTTTTCTCATTATGTTTTCGACTTCTTTTGGGAAACTAAAGTCTGTTGGTAACAAACTGTTTCGATTTGAAATATCGGAAGCAACAAAATCGATAACTTAGGACTCTAATGTTTGAGTTGTAGGCGTGGTTAGCCTACCCCACCATCTAAATTAGGGTGATATAATACTTTTTTTCTCTTTAT
This sequence comes from Symsagittifera roscoffensis, assembly GCF_963678635.1. Taxonomy (NCBI): domain Eukaryota; kingdom Metazoa; phylum Xenacoelomorpha; order Acoela; family Convolutidae; genus Symsagittifera; species Symsagittifera roscoffensis. Next base: position 32,183,587 of record NC_087069.1, on the reverse strand, counting down.
CGAGTCTGCTTAATTTTTTCGATTTTGCATTTATTAAATCATCCCAGTTACTAAAGGTTTTCAAATTTAACTTAAGTATGACAGGCCATATGAAAACATGTAGGGAGAACAAAGACTGGCATTGTTAACTACTTGGTTCTCAAAAGTTTACTAATTAAAATTAAACCCCTATGATTTTAAATTCGAGAACTCAATGTTGTTTCAATATTTTTGACTTTTTAGGAAGGTTAAAACAAGACACCAAGTAATTTTCTTTCCTTGAATAATTTATAGGGTGATAAACCAGGTTTAGAAAGCAGTTTACTTTTACTTAAGCTAATAATCAATAGAGTTTGTTTGCAAAAGTTTTCGATTAAGTGTAGTAATCTGCAAAAATTTTCTACAGATCGGTTTTTGAGATAATAAAAATAAACAAAAATGCGGTAAGAGGGCAACCTTGTCTCTTATCGCGATGAATTTGAAGCTGGCTGATAAAATTTTTTATCTCAATTAGTGCTTTTGATTCTAACTGCAATAATTCAATAGCTCTAACGGAAAACTCATCAAGATTTAACACATTCAAAATTTTCATGAGACTTGATGTGTCAACTCTGTCAAATGGTTTATAAATGTCTAATTTTACTGCCTATGAACCTCGGTTAGCCAATCGTTCTGAAGTGATAGCTTTCTTCAACTTTCGTAATGCTGTGTGCAATTTTTTTGCAGGCATATGCGCATGCTGTTTTTTTTTATATTTTGTAAAATTCCTTTTTAAGTCTATTACAATATAGCCTTAAAAAAATGTTTGAAAGTAAAATTGAACAAAAATACATCCTTGAAAGTCTTGAATAGCCGCGATGTATGGCCGTCTTGTGCAGGCGAGCTTTTCAAATTCAGTTTAAATTTAGCCTTGCTTCTTCTGTTAAGTGATTGAAGCCATCTTTTTTGGTTTATTATCTGATTTAAAAGTCATTAGTAGTTGTTGGGAGTCTGTTGTAATTTTATTTGAAAAAAAGTTAACATCAATTTCGAAACAGATTAAGAATTTCTTCATCCGTGTGATAAACGTTCTGATTCACTTAAATTTGCTTGATTGAGTTAATTGTGTTCTTTGACCTCCATTAACAGCAGCAAAATTTAGGCACACCCTCAAAAGTTTTGCTGAGAGTTTTCTGAAATTTTCAAGATCTGAAAAATCTTTTTCTTTTGAGACCTTTCAAAGCCGCTTCAGCACCAGACGATAGTTTTTACTGAAGCTCGGATTCGGACCTTTTCGGCTGCAAAGGCAATCTCTGAGAAAATTTCTAGATAATTCAATTTTTTGAGTTCTTTCTGATCGACACTTTGTTTGTTCTCTTGAATAAACTTCAGAAGGTCGCAAAATTTATGCTCAAAGTTTTTCTAAGTACTTGGTGATTTGTTTTCAAATCTTTACGAAATAAACTGGCATTGTTTGTTTAAATTTTAAATGATCAGATATTGATATTTGAGTGCTTTGCAAAGAGTCATACTTTGTTTCGAAACATATAAAAACATAACCCAAGCGCGCTAAAGTTTTATTTTGTTTGTCATAATGTGTATAATTACAAAAATTGTTCTTGAGTGCGAAATCAACGAAACCAAAACAATCAAGAATTTTTCTTTGAGTTATGTAAATCGTTTGATACGTGAAGAAAGTAACTTTAGTACTGAAGAACTGTTAAGTTTCTCATAATTTAGTGCATTGGAATCACGACGCATGATGGTCTTTGAGTGACGAGGTAAAAATCTGATGCTTATTTTTAGGGAATTTGAAATTGCTTGGAAAGAATTTGGGTACGCATAAATGTTGATAACAAACCAATCAAGTTTGACAAAATTCAACAATTGAAAATCTGTACTTGAAGTAATTCTTTTTGCTGCAGGTTTCAGTTTTGGTGACCATAACAATAAAAAACTACCAGAATAATTTGAGCCCGGTTTAAAACCAAATGAAACATTATATTTTTCCTGTAAAATCAGATGTTTTTTTGTAAGATTTGACATTTTGCTTCTTGAATGCAAAAAATGATCCAGGACAATTTTTTCAAAACCTGAAATTTTTCGATAAGTGAGTTTAATTAAACTAGATTTTCCATGCTTTAAGCGTTAAGGGAAAGAAATCTAGTTTTTTAAACATAGAAAATTAGCTAAGACTTCCTTCCTACTAAGACTTATCCGGAGTTGTTACGTTTTTCTTAGGTTTTTTTCCATGTTAAAAAATACCAAAGATTGGTGAAGTTTCAGGCTATTTTTTCAAGAATAAGCCCAACACTTACTTTCTCGGAATAGTACACGGATTGACTCTAAATTATTTGAAAACTTGAAATATCTTTGAATGCTTTAATATTTATACTCTTTGATTTCTCCCAGATGACGGATTTTTGCACCTTTTGTCAGCTTTATCCGACACTAAATAAAGTGAAATTTTCTCACTTGCATGAATGTCCAAGTAGTTTAATGCGTTGAAAGTTTTCAAACATCATAGTTTAGCATTGACTTTTCCAAACTAGTGCAATTTATGATCTTTACAATTCACTAATAAGGAAACTTCCGTTTACCTACAATGTTCCCCTCCTTGAAAATGGAGTGTTCCACTAATGACGGAGCAATTATGGTGGGTATTTTGCAAATCAATTGGACCCCATGATACAATTTTACCACTCTTATCACGTTATAAGGAACTATATTTATGGAGCACATCAAAAATTTTGTCAGAAAAAAATCTTCCAGTTTAAGTTTCCATTTTATGGCGCAACACAACTTTTGCAGCTTCTAGGCTTCTTTTATTCTAGATTTTTTTTTGCCTCTGGATCCACGAGAATGTATCAGGTTTCAATTAGCACCATGAAGTATTCCTCTCTTCCGGTTTTATCTCGGTGGCATAGAAGGCATAGACTCTCAAAATGCCTATCCTTTGTTTCAGGCGGCGCCAGTTCCGCTAACAAAAATATCAAAGGGGCTGGGAGGGCCGGAAAAAGGACTCTATGCGTCGTGTAGACGCAATCTTTTCCCGAGTAGTTCTTTTGCGAAAGTTTCTGTTTGCAAGTTAGCGTGAAGCTTCTTCCTCTCCCTCTGACTTTCAGAGATTTTCTTCTGGTACTTTCCAGCGAGTCCCTCTCTATTTCGAGAGCTTCAATTTTAACCTTCAGTGGCTCCGATTTAAAACCTTCAGTGGCTCCCTCTATTTGCAGGAGTTTCTCTATCCCCTTGGTAATCTCAATTGGTACTCAAAAAAAACCACCGCTTTTCGCGATCTTTAAAAACAGCGTACGCAAATTTCTAAAGAAAAATTTTCCCACACATCAAGCATTGAATTTTTCCAAAGTTGGCCTATTAAATTAATTAATTCTTTCGAACAGCGATAACGGCTTACAGCAAAAAGCAAGCGGGAAATTGGAATTTGATGAAAACTACAAGTTGGTAAGCAGAATTATTAAACATCGTGCAATTTTGTCTGCTGTGTTACAAATGAACGGCTGTTTGTAACATTCGAAAAAAATGCAATATCACTAGAATTTGTTTTTCGAGATGTTCGTTTTTCTCATTATGTTTTCGAGTTTTTTTGGGAAACTAAAGTCTGTTGGTAACAAACTGTTTCGATTTGAAATATCAGAAGCAACAAAATCGATAATTTAGGACTTTAAAGTTTGAGTTGTAGGCGTGATAAGCCTGCCCCACCATCTAAATTAGGGTGATATAATACTTTTTTCTTTTTATCGAGTCTGCTTAATTTTTTCAATTTTGCTTTTAATAAATCATCCCAGTTATAAACGGTTTTCAAATTAAACTTTAGTATGACAGGCCATATGAAAAAATGTACGGAGAACAAAGACTGACATTGTTAACTACTTGGTTCTCAAAAGTTTACTAATTAAAATTAAACCCCTATGATTTTAAATTCGAGAAATCAAAGTTATTTCAATATTTTCGACTTTTTAGGAAAGTTAAAAGAAGACACCAAGTATTTTTTTTTTCCTTGACTAATTTATAGGGTAATAAACCAGGTTTAGAAAGCAGTTCACTTTTACTTAAGTTAATAATCATTCGAGTTTGTTTGCAAAAGTTTTCGATTAAGTGCAGTAATTTGCACAAGTTTTCAACACATCGGATTTTGATTAGGCAAGTAATGTCGTCCGCATATGAAAAAAATTTAAGAAAAAATAACCCAAAATCTTCAATTAATTTGTAAATTCAATTGCTTGAAGAGGGGCCTAGATAAAAAATATAAACAAAAATGCGGAATGAGGGCAACCTTGTCTTTTACCGCGATGAATTTGAAGCTGGCTGATAAAAACTTTATCTCAATTAGTGCTTTTGAGTTTAAGTACAAAAATTCAATAGCTCTAACGGAAAACTCATCAAGACTTAACCCATTCAAAATTTTGATGAGAAGTGATGTGTCAACTCTGTCAAATGCTTTAGAAAAGTCTAATTTTACTGCACATGAACCTCGGTTAGCCAATCGTTCTGAAGTAATAGTTTTTTTCAACTTTAGTCTCATGGAGTAAGTACCCTAAATGTTGAAACAAAAAACTGGTTGTAAAGTTTTGAGATATCGTCTAGATAAAATCTGAACTGTTCCTGTTAGTTTTTCGTTCGACTGGATACTGAGTATCCGGTTGAAAAATTGTTTTTTTTCTGTCCTTGACTTGTGCACTTAAAATGTTTTTAGCCCTAGATACAGATTTACTTCAACTTTAGTCTCATCGAGTTAGTATCCTAAATGTTGAAACAAAAATCTGGCTGTAAAGTATTGAGATCTCGTCTAGATAAATTCTGAACTGTTTCTGTTTGTTTTCGTTCGACCGGATACTGAGTGTCCTGGTCGAAAAACTGTTTTTTGTTCTGTCTTTGACTTGTGCTCTAAATAAAATTTTTAGTACCGGATACGGAGTATACTGGTATACAAGAAAAATCTACTTCGTACTTCTTAGCGGTTTCAGTTCAAAAACCCTGCTTTTACCAGTTATTTAGTATCCTGGTTTCTTGCTGAAGTTCAACATATCCGGGGTAGTTTGTATCAGAAGGACCAATTTGTATTTCGTATCTTCCATTCTTCCCATGACACAAAAATTTGCAAATGGATTTTTCATGATGTCGATGATTTTGCGTATGCGCGACGAATAACTGCAACAACCTACTTAAGCTTTACAATGTTTGTTGATAAAAAATTGACACGCCAATTGTCAGTCTGTGATATGTTTTTTAAAGATTGAAGCGAGGGACAACTGAAAATTGGCTGTTTGAATGTTTCGCATTCTAAAACACAAAAGAAATATTCGGGCGCATTCTCAAGAAAAAAAACGCCGCTTTTAGCAATCTTTAGAAACAGCGTACGCAAACTTATACAGAAAAAATTTCCCACACATCAAGCATTGAAATTTTATAAACTCCAACTATTAAATTAACTAATTTTTTTGAACAGCGATAACGGCTTACAGCAAAAAGCAAGCGGGAAATTGGAATTTGATGAAAACTACTGTTTGGTAAGCAGAATTAATACACATCGCGCAATTTTGTCTGCTGTGTTACAATTGAAAGGCTGTTTGTAACATTTGAAAAAAATGCAATATCACTAGAAATTTTTTCAAGATGTTCGTTTTTCTCATTATGTTTTCGACTTCTTTTGGGAAACTAAAGTCTGTTGGTAACAAACTGTTTCGATTTGAAATATCGGAAGCAACAAATCGATAACTTAGGACTCTAAAGTTTGAGTTGTAGGCATGATAAGCCTACCCCACCATCTAAATTAGGTTGATATAAGACTTTTTTCTTTTTATCGAGTCTGCTTATTTTTTTCAATTTTTCTTTTAATAAATCATCCCAGTTATAAACGGTTTTCAAATTAAACTTTAGTATGACAGGCCATATGAAAAAATGTAGAGAGAACAAAGACTGACAATGTTAACTACTTGGTTCTCAAAAGTTTACTAATTAAAATTAAACCCCTATGATTGTAAATTCGAGAACTCAATGTTATTTCAAAATTTTTGACTTTTTAGGAAAGTTAAAAAAAGACACCAAGTATTTTTATTTCCTTGACTAATTTATAGGGTAATAAACCAGGTTTAGAAAGCAGTTTACTTTTACTTAAGTTAATAATAATTCCAATTTGTTTGCAAAAGTTTTCGATTAAGTGCAGTAATTTTCAAAAGTTTTCAACACATCGGATTTTGATTAGGCCGGTAATGTCGTCCGCATATGAAACAAGTTTACGAAAAATTAACCTAAAATCTTCAAATTAATTTGTAAATTCAATTGCTTGAAGAGGGGCCTAGACAAAAAATATAAACAAAAATGCGGAATGAGGGCAACCTTGTCTTTTACCGCGATGAATTTGAAGCTGGCTGATAAAAACTTTATTTCATTTAGTGCTTTTGAGTCTAAGTACAAAAAGTCAATAGCTCTAACGGAAAACTCATGAAGACTTAACCCATTCAAAATTTCGATGAGAAGTGATGTGTCAACTCTGTCAAATGCTTTAGAAAAATCTAATTTTACTGCACATGAACCTCTGTTAGCCAATCGTTCTGAAGTAATAGCTTTTTTCAACTTTAGTCTCATGGAGTAAGTACCCTAAATGTTGAAACAAGAAACTGGTCGTAAAGTATTGAGATCTCGTCTGGATAACTTCTGAACTGTTCCTGTTAGTTTTTCGTTCGACCGGATACTGAGTATCCTGGTCGAAAAACTGTTTTTTGTTCTGTCTTTGACTTGTGCACTTAAAATGTTTTTAGCCCTAGATACAGATTTATTTCAACTTTAGTCTCATCGAGTTAGTATCCTAAATGTTGAAACAAAAATCTGGCCGTAAAGTATTGAGATCTCGTCTAGATAAATTCTGAACTGTTTCTGTTTGTTTTCGTTGGACCGGATACTGAGTGTCCTGGTCGAAAAACTGTTTTTTGTTCTGTCTTTGACTTGTGCTCTAAATAAAATTTTTAGTACCGGATACAGAGTATACTTGTACAAAAAAAAATCTACTTTTACTTCTTAGCGGTTTTAGTTCAAAAACCCTGCATTTACCAGATACTTAGTATCCTGGTTTCTTGCTGAAGTTCAACATATCCGGGGTAGTTTGTATCAGAAGGAGCAATTTGTATTTCGTATCTTCCATTCTTCCCATGACACAAAAATTTGCAAATGGATTTTCCATGACGTCGATGATTTTGCGTATGCTTGACGAATAACTGCAACAACATACTTAAGCTTTACAATGTTTGTTGATAAAAAATTGACATGCCAATTGTCAGTCTGTAATATATTTCTTAAAGATTGAAGCGGGGGACAACTGAAAACTGGCTGTTTGAATGTTTCGCATTCTAAAACACGAACGAAACATTCGGGCGCATTCTCAAGAAAAAAAAACACCGCTTTGTGCGATCTTCAAAAAGAACGTACGCAAACTTATACAGAAAAACTTTCCCACACTTCAAGCATTGAAATTTTATAATTTTCAACTGTTAAATTAATTAATTTTTTTGAAGAGCGATAACGGCTTACAGCAAAAAGCAAGCGGGAAATTGGAATTTGATTAAAAAAAGTGTTTGGTGAGCAGAATTAGTAAGCATCGCGCAATTTTGTCTGATGTGTTACAATTGAACGGCTATTTGTAACAATTGAAAAAAAATGCAATATCACTAGAAATTTTTTCGAGATGTTCGTTTTTCTCATTATGTTTTCGAGTTCTTTTGGGAAACTAAAGTCTGTTGGTAACAAACTGTTTCGATCTTAACTTAGAAATTGTATTGAGATCTCGTCTAGATAAATGCTGAACTGTTTCTGTTAGTTTTCGTTCAACCTGATACTGAGTGTCCTGATCGAAAAACTGTTTTTTGTTCTGTCTTTGACTTGTGCTCTAAATAAAACTTTTAGTACCGGATACAGAGTATACTGGTACACAAGAAAAATTTACTTTGTACTTCTTAGCGGTTTTAGTTCAAAAACCCTGCATTTACCAGATACTTAGTATCCTGGTTTCTTGCTGAAGTTCAACATATCCGGGGTAGTTTGTATCAGAAGGAGCAATTTGTATTTCGTATCTTCCATTCTTCCCATGACAAAAAAGTTTGCAAATGGAGTTTCCATGACGTCGATGATTTTGCGCATGCGCGACAAATAAGTGCAACAACATGCTTAAGATGCACAATGTTTGTTGATTAAAAATGGACACGCCAATTGTCAGCCTGTCATATGTTTTTTAAAGATTGAAGCAAGGGACAACTGAAAATTGGATGTTTGAATGTTTCGCATTCTGAAATACAAATGAAACATTCGGGCGCATTCTCACGAAAAAAACACCCTTTTTCGCGATCTTCAAAAACAACGTACGCAAATTTGTACAGAAAAGTTTTCCCACACATCAAGCCTTGAAATTTTATAAATTTAAACTATTAAATTAAATAATTTTTTTGAACAGCGATAACGGCTTACAGCAAAAAGCAAGCGGGAAATTAGAATTTGACGAAAACTACTGTTTGGTAAGCAGAATTAGTAAAACATCGCGCAATTTTGTCTGCTGTGTTACAATTGAACGGCTGTTTGTAACATTTGAAAAAAATGCAAAATCATTTGAAATTTTTTCCGGATATTCGTTTTTCTCATTATGTTTTCGACTTCTTTTGGGAAACTAAACTCTGTTGGTAACAAACTGTTTCGATTTGAAATATCGGAAGCAACAAAATCGATAACTTAGGACTCTAAAGTTTGAGTTGTAGGCGTGGTGAGCCTACCCCACCATCTGAAATTGGTTGATATTATACTTCTTTCCTTTTACCGAGTCTGCTTGATTTTTTCAATTTTTGCATTTAAAAAATCTTCCCAGTTGCTAACGGTTTCCAAAATAAACTATAGTATGACAAGCCATATGAAAAAACGTAGGGAGAACAAAGACTGACAGTATTAACCACTTGGTCCTCAAAAATTTACCAAATAAAATTAAACCCCTTTGTTTTTAAATTTGAGAACTCAATGTTATTTCACTATTTTCGACTTTTTAGGAAGTATAAAACAAGACACCAAGTACTTTTGTTTCTTTGACTGTTTTAAAGGGTGATAAATCAGGTTTAGAAAGCTTTTCACTTTTAATTATGCTAATAATCATTCGAGTTTGTTTGCAAAACTTTTCGATTAAGTGCAGTAATCTGCAAAAGTGTTCAACACATCGGAGTATGATTAGGCAGGTAATGTCCTCCGCAAATGAAAAATTACTTTTTGATCTGTCTTTGACTTGTTCTTTAAATAATTTTTTTAGTACCGGATACAGAGTATCCTGGTACACAAGAAAAATCTACTTTGTACTTCTTAGCAGTTTTAGTTCAATAAACATTACTTTAACCAGATACTTAGCATTCTGGTTTCTTGCTGAAATTTCATATAACCGGGGACAAAAAATTCTTCCCATGACAAAAAATTTTGCAAATGGAGTTTCCATGGAGCCAATGATTTTGCGTATGCGCGACGAATAACCGCAACACCATACATACTTAAGCTTTACAATGTTTGTTGATAAAAAATTGACTCGCCAATTGTCAGTCTGTAATAGGTTGAAGGGAGGTACAACTGAAAATTGGCTCTTCGAATGTTTCGCACTCTAGAATACAAAAGAAACAATCGGGCGCATTCTCAAGAAAAAAAAACACCGCTTTTTTCAATCTTTAAAAACAGCGTACGCAAATTTATACAGAAAAGTTTTCCCACATATCAAGCATTGAATTTTTATAAACTTCGCCTATTAAATTAATTAATTCTTTTGAACAGCAATAATGGCTTACAGCAAAAAGCAAGCGGGAAATTGGAGTTTGATAAAAGCTACAGATCTGTAATCAGAAGTAAAAAACATCGCGCAATTTTGTCTGCTGTGTTAGAATTGAACGGCTGTTTGTTAACAAATATTAGAGTTTGTTTGCAAAAGTTTTCGATTAAGTGCACTGATCTGCAAAAGTTTTCAACACATTGGATTTTGATTAGGTAGGTAATGTCGTCGGCATACAAAAAACTGTTTTTTGTTCTGTCTTCGACTTGTGCTTAAAACAATTTTTTTTGATACCGGATATAGAGTATCCTAGTAAACAAGAAAAATCTATTTTGTACTTTTAAGCAGTTTTTGTTCAAAATCCATTACTTTTACCAGATACTTAGCATTCTGGTTTCTTGCTGAAATTTCACATAACCGGGTAGTTTTTATCAGAAGGAGCAAGTTTTATTTCGTATCTTCCTTTCTTCCCGTGACAAAAAATTTTGCAAATGGAGTTTTCATGACGTCGATGATTTTGCGTATGCGCGACGAATAACCGCAACAACATACTTAAGCTTTACAATGTTTGTTGATAAAATATTGACACGCCAATTGTCAGTCTGTAATATGATTTTTGAAGGTTGAAGCGAGGGACAATTGAAAATTGGCTGTTCGAATGTTTCGCACTCTAGAATACAAAAGAAACAATCAGGCGCATTCTCAAGAAAAAAGCACCGCTTTTCGCAATCTTTAAAAACAGCGTACGCACATTTATTCGGAAAAGTTTTCCCACACATCAAGCATTGAATTTTTATAAACTTCGCCTATCAAATTAATTAATTCCTTTGAACAGCGATAATGGCTTACAGCAAAAAGCAAGCGGGAAATTGGAGTTTGATAAAAATTACACTTTTGTAAGCAGAAGTAAATAAGATAGCGCAATTTTGTCTGCTGTGTTATTCTCAACATGTTTTCAATTTTTTTTGGGAAAACAAAGAAAGAAAGTCTGTTGGTAACAAACTGTTTAGATTTGATATATTAGAAGCAATAAAATCGATAACTTTAGGAATGAAAAGTTTGAGATGTAGGCGTGGTAAGCCTACCCCATCATCTAAAATAGAGTGATAAAATACTTCTTTCCTTTTATCGAGTCTGCTTGATTTTTTCAATTTTGCATCTAATAAATCTTCCCAGTTACTAACGGTTTCCAAATTAAACTATCGTATGACAAGCCATGTGAAAAAATGTAGGGAGAACAAAGACTGACAGTATAAACATTTTGGTCCTCAAAAAATATTTAAGTAAAATTAAACCCCTATGTTTTTAATTTTGAGAACTCAATGTTATTTCAATATTTTCGACTTTTCAGGAATTATAAAACAAGACACCAAGTATCTTTAATTCCTTGACAGTTTTATAGGGTGATAAATCAGGTTTAGAAAGCACTTCTCTTGTACTTATGTTAATAAATCTTTGAGTTTGCTTGCAAAATCATTCGATTAAGTGCAGTAATCTGCAAAAGTTTTCAACACATCGGATTTTGATTAGGCAGGTAAAGTCGTCCGCATATGAAAAACCTACTTTTTGTTCTGTCTTTGACTTGTGCTTCAAATAAATTTTTTAGTACCGGATACAGAGTATCCTGGTACACAAAAAAACCCTACTTTGTACTTCTGAGCAGTTTTAGTTCAAAAAACATTACTTTAACCAGATACTTAGCATTCGGTTTCTTGCTGAAATTTCACATAACCGGGGTAATTTTTTTCGTATCTTCCATTCTTCCCATGACAAAAAACTTTGCAAATGGAGTTTTCATGACGTCGATGGTTTTGCGTATGCGCGAAGAATAACCACAACAACATACTTAAGCTTTACAATGTTTGTTGATAAAAAATTGACACGCCATGTGAAAAAATGTAGGGAGAACAAAGATTGACAGTATTAACATTTTGGTCCTCAAAAAATTACTAAGTAAAATTAAACCCCTATGTTTTTAATTTTGAGAACTCAATGTTATTTTCAATTTTTTCGACTTTTCAGGAATTATAAAACAAGACACCAAGTATCTTTAATTCCTTGACAGTTTTATAGGGTGATAAATCAGGTTTAGAAAGCACTTTTCTTGTACTTATGTTAATAAATCTTTGAGTTTGCTTGCAAAATCTTTCGATTAAGTGCAGTAATCTGCAAAAGTTTTCAACACATCGGATTTTGATTAGGCAGGTAATGTCGTCCGCAAATGAAAAACCTACTTTTTGTTCTGTCTTTGACTTGTGCTTAAAACAATTTTTTTTGATACCGGATATAGAGTATCCTAGTAAACAAGAAAATCTATTTTGTACTTTTTAGCAGTTTTAGTTCAATAAACATTAATTTAACCAGATTTTTAGCATTCGGTTCCTTGCTGAAATTTCACATAACCGGGGTAACTTTTATTTCGTATCTTCCTTTCTTCCCGTGACAAAAAATGTTGCAAATGGAGTTTTCATGACGTCGATGATTTTGCGTATGCGCGACGAATAACCGCAACAACATACTTAAGCTTTACAATGTTTGTTGATAAAATATTGACACGCCAATTGTCAGTCTGTAATATGATTTTTGAAGGTTGAAGCGAGGGACAATTGAAAATTGGCTGTTCGAATGTTTCGCACTCTAGAATACAAAAGAAACAATCAGGCGCATTCTCAAGAAAAAAAACACCGCGCAATTTTGTCTGCTGTGTTAGAATTGAACGGCTGTTTGTTAACAAATATTAGAGTTTGTTTGCAAAAGTTTTCGATTAAGTGCACTGATCTGCAAAAGTTTTCAACACATCGGATTTTGATTAGGTAGGTAATGTCGTCGGCATATAAAAAACTGTTTTTTGTTCTGTCTTCGACTTGTGCTTAAAACAATTTTTTTTGATACCGGATATAGAGTATCCTAGTAAACAAGAAAAATCTATTTTGTACTTTTTAGCAGTTTTTGTTCAAAATCCATTACTTTTACCAGATACTTAGCATTCTGGTTTCTTGCTGAAACTTCACATAACCGGGTAGTTTTTATCAGAAGGAGCAAGTTTTATTTCGTATCTTCCATTCTTCCCATGACAAAAAAGTTTGCAAATGGAGATTCCATGACGTCAATGATTTTGCGTATGCGCGACGAATAACCGCAACACCATACTTAAGCTTTACAATGTTTGTTGATAAAAAATTGACACGCCGATTGTCAGTCTGTAATATGATTTTTGAAGGCTGAAACGAGAGACAACTGAAAATTGGCTGTTCGAATGTTTCGCACTCTATAAAACAAAAAAAAATTGGGCGCATTCTCAAGAAAAAAGCACCGCTTTTCGCAATCTTTAAAAACAGCGTACGCACATTTATTCAGAAAAGTTTTCCCACACATCAAGCATTGAATTTTTATAAACTTCGCCTATTAAATTAATTAATTCCTTTGAACAGCGATAATGGCTTACAACAAAAAGCAAGCGGGAAATTGGAGTTTGATAAAAATTACACTTTTGCAAGCAGAAGTAAATAAGATAGCGCAATTTTGTCTGCTGTGTTATTCTCAACATGTTTTCAACTTCTTTTGGGAAAACAAAGAAAGAAAGTCTGTTGGTAACAAACTCTTTAGATTTGATATATTAGAAGCAATAAAATCGATAACTTTAGGAATGAAAAGTTTGAGATGTAGGCGTGGTAAGCCCATCATCTAAAATAGAGTGATAAAATACTTCTTTCCTTTTATCGAGTCTGCTTGATTTTTTCAATTTTGCATCTAATAAATCTTCCCAGTTACTAACGGTTTCCAAATTAAACTATCGTATGACAAGCCATGTGAAAAAATGTAGGGAGAACAAAGACTGACAGTATAAACATTTTGGTCCTCAAAAAATATTTAAGTAAAATTAAACCCCTATGTTTTTAATTTTGAGAACTCAATGTTATTTCAATATTTTCGACTTTTCAGGAATTATAAAACAAGACACCAAGTATCTAATTCCTTGACAGTTTTATAGGGTGATAAATCAGGTTTAGAAAGCACTTCTCTTGTACTTATGTTAATAAATCTTTGAGTTTGCTTGCAAAATCTTTCGATTAAGTGCAGTAATCTGCAAAAGTTTTCAACACATCGGATTTTGATTAGGCAGGTAATGTCGTCCGCATATGAAAAACCTACTTTTTGTTCTGTCTTTGACTTGTGCTTTAAATAAATTTTTTAGTACCGGATACAGAGTATCCTGGTACACAAAAAAACCCTACTTTGTACTTCTGAGCAGTTTTAGTTCAAAAAACATTACTTTAACCAGATACTTAGCATTCGGTTTCTTGCTGAAATTTCACATAACCGGGGTAATGTTTTTCGTATCTTCCATTCTTCCCATGACAAAAAACTTTGCAAATGGAGTTTTCATGACGTCGATGGTTTTGCGTATGCGCGAAGAATAACCACAACAACATACTTAAGCTTTACAATGTTTGTTGATAAAAAATTGACACGCCATGTGAAAAAATGTAGGGAGAACAAAGATTGACAGTATTAACATTTTGGTCCTCAAAAAATTACTAAGTAAAATTAAACCCCTATGTTTTTAATTTTGAGAACTCAATGTTATTTCAATATTTTCGACTTTTCAGGAATTATAAAACAAAACACCAACTATCTTCAATTCCTTGATAGTTTTATAGGGTGATAAATCAGGTTTAGAAAGCACTTCTCTTGTACTTATGTTAATAAATCTTCGAGTTTGCTTGCAAAAGCTTTCGATTATGTGCAGTAATCTGCAAAAGTTTTCAACACATCGGATTTTGATTAGGCAGGTAATGTCGTCCGCAAATGAAAAACCTACTTTTTGTTCTGTCTTTGAATTGTGCTTTAAAATTTTTTTTAGTACCAGATACAGAGCATCCTGGTACACAAGAAAACCCTACTTTGTACTTCTTAGCAGTTTTAGTTCAATAAATATTAATTTAACCAGATTTTTAGCATTCGGTTCCTTGCTGAAATTTCACATAACCGGGGTAACTTTTATTTCGTATCTTCCTTTCTTCCCGTGACAAAAAATTTTGCAAATGGAGTTTTCATGACGTCGATGATTTTGCGTATGCGCGACGAATAACCGCAACAACATACTTAAGCTTTACAATGTTTGTTGATAAAATATTGACACGCCAATTGTCAGTCTGTAATATGATTTTTGAAGGTTGAAGCGAGGGACAATTGAAAATTGGCTGTTCGAATGTTTCGCACTCTAGAATACAAAAGAAACAATCAGGCGCATTCTCAAGAAAAAAAACACCGCTTTTCGCAATCTTTAAAAACAGCGTATGCAAAAATATACAGAAAAGTTTTCCCACACATCAAGCATTGAATTTTTTTAAACTTCGCCTATTAAATTACTTAATTCATTTGAACAGCAATAATGGTTTACAGCAAAATGCAAGCGAGAAATTGGAGTTTGATAAAAACTACAGTTTTGTAAGCAGAAGTAATAAACATAGCGCAATTTTTCTGCTGTGTTATTCTCAACATGTTTTTATTTTCTTTTGGGAAATTAAAGTCTGTTGGTAACAAACTGTTTCGATTTGATATATTAGAAGCAATAAAGTCGATATTTTTAGGATTGTTAAGTTTGTTTTGCAGGCGTGGTTAGCCTACCCCACCATCTAAAATAGGGTGATATAATACTTCTTTCCTTTTATCGAGTCTGCTTGATTTTTTTAAATTTGCATCTAATAAATCTTTTCAGTTACTAACGGTTTCCAAATTAAACTATAGTATGACAAGCCATATGAAAAAATGTTGGGAGAACAAAGACTGACAGTATTAACCAGTTGGTCCTCAAAAATTTCCTAAGTAAAATTAAACCCTTATGTTTTTCAATTTGAGAACTCTATGTTATTTCAACATTTTCGACTTTTCAGGAAGTATAAAACAAGACACCAGGTATTTTTGTTTCCTTGACTGTTTCATAGGGTGATAAATCAGGTTTAGAAAGCACTTCTCTTTTAATTATGTTTAAAAATTTTCGAGTTTGTTTGCAAAAATTTTCGATTAAGTGCAGTAATCAGCAAAAGTTTTCAACACATCGGATTTTGATTAGGCAGGTAATGTGGTCCGCAAATGAAAAAATAATTTTTGTTCTGTCTTTGACTTGTGCTTTAAATAAATTTTTAGTACCGGATAAAGAGTATCCTGGTAATCAAGAAAAATCTACTTTGTACTTCTTAGCAGTTTTAGTTCAATAAACATTACTTTAACCAGATACTTAGCATTCTGGTTTCTTGCTGAAATTTCACATAATCGGGGTAGTTTTATCAGAAGGAGCAATTTGTATTTCGTATCTTCCATTCTTACCATGGCAAAAAAGTTTGCAAATGGAGTTTCCATGACGTCGATGATTTTGCGTATGCGCAACGAATAACCGCAACAACATACTTAAGCTTTACAATGTTTATTGATAAAAAATTGACAGGCCAATTGTCAGTTTGTTATATATTTTTTGAAGGTTGAAGCGAGGGACAACTGAAAGTTGGCTGTTTGAATGTTTCGCAATCTAGATTACAAAAGAAACAATAACCGGGCGCATTCTCAAAAAAAAACACCACTTTTCGCGATCTTTAAAAACAGCGTACGCAAATTTATACAGAAAAGTTTTCCCACACATCAAGCATTGAATTTTTATAAACTTCGCCTATTAAATTAATTAATTCTTTTGAACAGCGATAATGGTTTACAGCAGAAAGCAAGCGGGAAATTGGAGTTTGAAAAAAACTACAGTTTTGTAAGCAGAAGTAACAAACATAGCGCAATTTTGTCTGCTGTGTTATTCTCAACATGTTTTCAACTTCTTTTGGGAAACTAAAGTCTGTTGGTAACAAATTGTTTCGATTTGATATATTAGAAGCAATAAAATCGATAACTTTAGGAATGTAAAATTTGAGTTGTAGGCGTGGTATTCCTACCCCACCATCTAAAATAGGATGATATAATACTTCTTTCCTTTTATCGAGTCTGCTTGATTTTTACAATTTTGCATCAAATAAATCTTCCCAGTTACTAACGGTTTCCAAATTAAATTATGGTATGACAAGCCATATGACAAAATATAGGGAGAACAAATACTGACAGTTTTAACAAGTTGGTCCTCAAAAATTTACTAAGTAAAATTAAACCCCTATGTTTTCAAATTTGAGAACTCTATGTTATTTCAACATTTTCGACTTTTCAGAAAGTATAAAACAAGACACCAGGTATTTTTTTTTCTTTGACTGTTTCATTTGTGATAAATCAGGTTTAGAAAGCACTTCTCTTTTACTGATGTTGAAAAATCTTCGAGTTTGTTTGCAAAAGTTTTCGATTAAGCGCAGTAATCTGCAAAAGTTTTCATTTTGATTAGGCCGGTAACGTCGTCCGCATATGAAAAACTAATTTATGTTCTGTCTCTGACTTTTGCTCTGAACAAAATTTTTAGTACCGGATAAAGAGTATCCTGGTACACAAAAAAATCTACTTTGTACTTCTTAGCAGTTTTAGTTTAATAAACAATACTTTAACCAGATACTTAGCATTCTGGTTTCTTGCTGAAATTTCACATAAACGGGGTAATTTTTATCAGAAGGAGCAATTTGTATTTCGTATCTTCCTTTCTTCCCATGAAAAACAAGTTTGCAAATGGATTTTCTATGACGTCGATGATTTTGCGTATGCGCGACGAATAACCGCAACAACATACTTAAACTTTACAATGTTTGTTGATAAAAAAATGACAGGCCAATTGTCACTCTGTTAAATGATTTTTGAAGGTTGAAGCGTGGGACAACTGCATCTTGGCTGTTTGAATGTTTCGCACTCTAGAATACAAAAGAAACAATAATCGGGCGCATTCTCAAAAAAAAGCACTTTTCGCGATCTTTAAAAACAGCGTACGCAAATTTATACAGAAAAATTTTCCCACAAATCAAGCATTGAATTCTTATAAACTTCGCCTTTAAAACTAATTAACTCTTTTGAACAGCGATAATGGCTTACAGCAAAAAGCAAGCGGGAAATTGGAGTTTGATAAAAACTACAGTTTTGTAAGCAGAAATAATAAACATAGCGCAATTTTGTCTGCTGTGTTATTCTCAACATGTTTTCAACTTCTTTTGGGAAACTAAAGTCTGTTGGTAACAAACTGTTTCGATTTGATATATTAGAAGCAAAAAAGTCGATATTTTTAGGAATGTTAAGTTTGATTTGTAGGCGTGGTTAGCCTACCCCACCATCTAAAATAGGGTGATATAATACTTCTTTCCTTTTATCGAGTCTGCTTGATTTTTTCAAATTTGCATCTAATAAATCTTTTCAGTTACTAACGGTTTCCAAATTAAACTATCGTATGACAAGCCATGTGAAAAAATGTAAGGAGAACAAAGACTGAAAGTATTAACGTTTTGGTCCTCAAAAAATTACTAAGTAAAATTAAACCCCTATGTGTTTAAATTTGAGAACTCAATATTATTTCAATATTTTCGACTTTTCAGGAAGTATAAAACAAGACACCAAGTATTTTTGTTTCTTGATTATTTTATAGGGTGATAAATCAGGTTTAGAAAGCACTTCTCTTTTACTTATGTTAAAAAATCTTCGAGTTTGTTCGCAAAAGTTTCCATTTCATCGGACTTTGATTAGGCAGGTAATGTCGTTCGCAAATGAAAAACCAATTTTTGTTCTCTCTTTGACTTTTGCTTTAAATACATTTTTAGTACCGGATACAGAGTATCCTAGTACACAAGAAAAATCAACTTTGTACTTCTTAGCAGTTTTAGTTCAATAAACATTACTTTAACCACATACTTAGCATTCTGGTTTTTTACTGAAATTTCACATAACCGGGGTTATTTTTATCAGAAGGAGCAATTTGTATTTTGTATCTTCCATTCTTCCCATGCCAAAAAAGTTATCAAATGGGGTTTCCATGACGTCAATGATTTTGCGTATGCGCGACGAATAACCGCAACAACATACTTAAGCTTTACAATGTTTGTTGATAAAAAATTGACAGGCCATTTGTCTGTCTGTTATATGATTTTTGAAGGTTGAAGCGAGGGACAACTGAAATTTGGCAGTTTGAATGTTTTGCCTTCTAGAATAGAAAAGAAACAATAATCGGGCGCATTCTCGAAAAAAACACCACTTTTCGCGATCTTTAAAAACAGCGTACGCAAATTTAAACAGAAAAATTTTCCCTCACATCAAGCATTGAATTTTTATAAATTTTGCCTTTTAAATTAATAAATTCTTTGGAAAAGCCATAATCGTTTACAGCAAAAAGCAAGCGGGAAATTGGAGTTTGATAAAAACTACAGTTTTGTAAGCAGAAGTAATAAACATAGCGCAATTTTTCTGCTGTGTTATTCTGAACATGTTTTTAATTTCCTTTGGGAAATTAAAGTCTGTTGGTAACAAACTGTTTCGATTTGATATATTAGAAGCAATAAAGTCGATATGTTTAGGAATATTAAGTTTGATTTGTAGGCGTGGTTAGCCTACCCCACCATCTAAAATAGGGTGATATAATACTTCTTTCCTTTTATCGAGTCTGCTTGATTTTTTCAAATTTGCATCGTATAAGTCTTCCCAGTTACTAATGGTTTCCAAATTAAACTATAGTATGACAAGCCATATGAAAAAATGTAGGGAGAACAAAGGCTGACAGTATTATACACTTGGTCCTCAAAAATTATCTAAGTAGAACCCCTATGTGTTTAAATTTGAGAACTCAATATTATTTCAATATTTTCGACTTTTCAGGAAGTATAAAACAAGAAACCATGTATTTTTGTTTCCTTGACTGTTTTATAGGGTGTTAAATTAGGTTTACAAAGCACTTTTTTTTAATTATGTTAAAAAACTTTCGAGTTTGTTTGCAAAAGTTTTCGATTAAGTGCAGTAATCTGCAAAAGTTTTCAACACATCGGATTTTGATTAGGCATGTAATGTCGTCCGCATATGAAAAACTAATTTTTGTTCTGTCTTTGACTTGTGCTTTATATAAAATTTTTAGTTGTGGATACAGAATATCCTGGTACACAAGAAAAATCTACTTTGTACTTCTTAGCAGTTTCAGTTCAATAAACATTACTTTAACCAGATACTTAGCATTCTGGTTGTTTGCTGAAATTTCACTTAACCGGGATAATTTTTATCAGAAGGAGCAATTTGTATTTCGTATCTTCCATTCTTCCCATGACAAAAAAGTTTGCAAATGGGGTTTCCATGACGTCGATGATTTTTGCGTATGCGCGACGAATAACCGCAACGACATACTTAAGCTTTAGAATGTTTGTTGATAGAAAATTGACAGGCCAATTGTCCGTCTGTTATATGATTTTTGACGGTTGAAGCGAGGGACAACTGAAAATTGGCTGTTTGAATGTTTCGCACTCTAGAATACAAAAGAAACAATCGGGCGCATTCTCAAAAAAAAACACCATTTTTCGCGATCTTTAAAAACAGCGTACGCAAATTTATACAGAAAAATTTTCCCACAAATCAAGCATTGAATTCTTATAAACTTCGCCTTTAAAACTAATTAACTCTTTTGAACAGCGATAATGGCTTACAGCAAAAAGCAAGCGGCAAATTGGAGTTTGATAAAAACTACAGTTTTTTGAGCAGAAATAATAAACATAGCGCAATTTTGTCTGCTGTGTTATTCTCAACATGTTTTCAACTTCTTTTGGGAAACTAAAGTCTGTTGGTAACAAACTGTTTCGATTTGATATATTAGAAGCAATAAAATTGATATTTTTAGGAATGTTAAGTTTGATTTGTAGGCGTGGTTAGCCTACCCCACCATCTAAAATAGGGTGATATAATACTTCTTTCCTTTTATCGAGTCTGCTTGATTTTTTCAAATTTGCATCTAATAAATCTTTTCAGTTACTAACGGTTTCCAAATTAAACTATCGTATGACAAGCCATGTGAAAAAATGTAGGGAGAACAAAGACTGACAGTATTAACATTTTGGTCCTCAAAAAATTACTAAGTAAAATTAAACCCCTATGTGTTTAAATTTGAGAACTCAATATTATTTCAATATTTTCGACTTTTCAGGAAGTATAAAACAAGACACCAAGTATTTTTGTTTCTTGATTGTTTTATAGGGTGATAAATCAGGTTTAGAAAGCACTTCTCTTTTACTTTTGTTAAAAAATCTTCGAGTTTGTTCGCAAAAGTTTCCAACTCATCGGACTTTGATTAGGCAGGTAATGTCGTCCGCATATGAAAAACTAATTTTTGTTCTGTCTTTGACTTGTGCTTTAAATAAATTTTTAGTACCGGATACAGAGTATCCTGGTACACAAGAAAAATCAACTTTGTACTTCTTAGCAGTTTTAGTTCAATAAACATTACTTTAACCACATACTTAGCATTCTGGTTTTTTACTGAAATTTCACATAACCGGGGTTATTTTTATCAGAAGGAGCAATTTGTATTTCGTATCTTCCATTCTTCCCATGCCAAAAAAGTTATCAAATGGGGTTTCCATGACGTCAATGATTTTGCGTATGTGCGACGAATAACCGCAACAACAAACTTAAGCTTTACAATGTTTGTTGATAAAAAATTGACAGGTCATTTGTCAGTCTGTTATATGATTTTTGAAGGTTGAAGCGAGGGACAACTGAAAATTGGCTGTTTGAATGTTTTGCACTCTAGAATAGAAAAGAAACAATAATCGGGCGCATTCTCAAAAACAGCGTACGCAAATTTAAACAGAAAAATTTTCCCTCACATCAAGCATTGAATTTTTATAAATTTTGCTTATTAAATTAATAAATTCTTTGGAAAAGCCATAATCGTTTACAGCAAAAAGCAAGCGGGAAATTGGAGTTTGATAAAAACTACAGTTTTGTAAGCAGAAGTAATAAACATAGCGCAATTTTGTCTGCTGTGTTATTCTGAACATGTTTTTAATTTCCTTTGGGAAATTAAAGTCTGTTGGTAACAAACTGTTTCGATTTGATATATTAGAAGCAATAAAGTCGATATTTTTAGGAATGTTAAGTTTGATTTGTAGGCGTGGTTAGCCTACCCCACCATCTAAAATAGGGTGATATAATACTTCTTTCCTTTTATCGAGTCTGCTTGATTTTTTCAAATTTGCATCGTATAAATCTTCCCAGTTACTAATGGTTTCCAAATTAAACTATAGTATGACAAGCCATATGAAAAAATGTAGGGAGAACAAAGGCTGACAGTATTAACCACTTGGTCCTCAAAAATTATCTAAGTAGAACCCCTATGTGTTTAAATTTGAGAACTCAATATTATTTCAATTTTTTCGACTTTTCAGGAAGTATAAAACAAGAAACCATGTATTTTTGTTTCCTTGACTGTTTTATAGGGTGTTAAATTAGGTTTACAAAGCACTTTTTTTTTACTTATGTTAAAAAACTTTCGAGTTTGTTTGCAAAAGTTTTCGATTAAGTGCAGTAATCTGCAAAAGTTTTCAACACATCGGATTTTGATTAGGCATGTAATGTCGTCCGCATATGAAAAACTAATTTTTTTTCTGTCTTTGACTTATACTTTATATAAAATTTTTAGTTTTGGATACAGAATATCCTGGTACACAAGAAAAATCTACTTTGTACTTCTTAGCAGTTTCAGTTCAATAAACATTACTTTAACCAGATACTTAGCATTCTGGTTGTTTGCTGAAATTTCACTTAACCGGGATTATTTTAATCAGAAGGAGCAATTTGTGTTTCGTATCTTCCATTCTTCCCATGACAAAAATTTGCAAATGGGGTTTCCATGACGTCGATGATTTTTGCGTATGCGCGACGAATAACCGCAACGACATACTTAAGCTTTAGAATGTTTGTTGATAGAAAATTGACAGGCCAATTGTCCGTCTGTTATATGATTTTTGAAGGTTGAAGCGAGGGACAACTGAAAATTGGCTGTTTGAATGTTTCGCACTCTAGAATACAAAAGAAACAATCGGGCGCATTCTCAAAAAAAAACACCGTTTTTCGCGATCTTTAAAAACAGCGTACGCAAACTTATACAGAAAACTTTTCCCACAAATCAAGCATTGAATTTTTATAAATTTTGCCTATTAAAATAAATAATTCTTCTGAACAGCGATAACGGCTTACAGCAAAAAGCAGGGCGGAAAATGGAGTTTGTTAATAAATTTTAGAGTGATTTTGCTAAAGTTTTCAATTAAGTGCAGTAATCTGCAAAAGTTTTCAACACATCGGTTTATGATTAGGCAGCTAATGTCGTCCGCATATGAAAATAGGTTAGGAAACAATAACCCGAATTCTTCAATTGTTTCTGTAAATTCAATTGCTCAAAGATGGGTTTAGATAAAAAATTTAAACAAAAATGCGGTAAGAGGGCAACCTTGTCTCTTATCGCGATGAAATTCAAGCTGGCTGATAAAAAATTTATATCTCAATTAGTGCTTTTGATTCTAACTGCAATAGCTCAATAGCTCTAACGGAAAACTCATCAAGATTTAATCCGTTCAAAATTTTGATGAGTTGTGATGTGTCAACTCTGTCAAATGGTTTAAAAAAGTCTAATTTTACTGCATATGAACCTCGGTTAGCCAATCGTTCTGAAGTAATAGCTTTTTTCAACTTTTCTAATGCTGTGTGCATTTTTTTTCCAAGCACATGCGCAATCTGATGGTTTTTTTTTCAATTTAGTGAAAAAAATTTTCAAATCTATTACAATATAGCCCTAAACAAAATGTTTGAAGCTAAAATTGAACAAAAATACATCCTTGAAAGTCTTGAATAGCCGAGATGTAAGGCCGTCTGGTGCAGGCGAGCTTTTCAAATTCAGTTTAAGTTTAGCCTTGCTTCTTCTGTTAAGTGATTGTAGCCATCTTTTTTTGGTTTATTGATTGAATAAAAAGTCATTAGTAGTTGTTCGGAGTCTGTTGTAGTTTTATTTGAAAAAAAAATAACATCATTTTCGAAAAAGATTAATAATTGCTTCCTCCGTGTGATAAACCTTCTGATTCGTTTAAATTTGCTTGATTGAGTTAATTGTGTTCTTTGAGCTCCATTAACAACAAAATTTAGGCACACCCTCAAAAGTATTGCTGAGAGTTTTCTAAAGTTTCGAAGATCTGAAAATTTTTTTTTCTTTTGAGACCTTTCAAAGCCGCTTCAGCACCAGACGATAGTTTTTACTGAAGCTCGGATTCGGACCTTTTCAGCTGTGAAAGCAATCTCTGAGAAAAATTTTAGATACTACAATTTTTTGAGTTTTTTCTGATCGACACTTTGTTTGTTCTCTTGAATAAACTTCAGAAGGTCACAAAGTTTATGCTCAAAGTTTTACTAAGCACTTGGTGATTTATTTTCAAATCTTTTCGAAATAAACTGGCATTGTTTGTTTAAATTTTAACATTCAATTTCCAGTAACTAGGTTTGCGCTGATACAAGGTTGATGGCTTAACAAAAACGTGTAAGAGCAAATGATCAGATATTGATATTTGAGTGTTTTGCAAAGAGTCATACTCTGTTTCGAAACCTATAAAAATATAACCCAAGCGCGCTAAAATTTTATTTTGTTTGTCATAATGTGTATAACTACAAAAATTAATCTTGAGTGTGAAATCAACAAAACCAAAACAATCAAGAACTTTTCTTTGATCTAGGTAAATCGTTTGATACGTGAAGAATTTAACTTAAGTCTTGAAGAACTGTTGAGTTTTCATAATTTAGTGCATTGAAATCACCCCGCATGACGGTTTTTGAGTGATGAGGTAAAAATATGATTCTTGTTTTTAGGGAATTTAAAATTGCTTGGAAGGAATTTGGGTACGCATAAATGTTGATAACAAACCAATCAAATTTGACAAAATTCAACAATTGAAAACCTGTACTTGAAGCAATTTTTTTTGCTGCAGGATTCAGTTTTGGTGACCATAACATTAAAAAAACTACCAGATTTTTTTGAGCCCGGTATAAAGCTAAATGAATTATTATATTTTTCCTGTAAAATCACATGCTTATTTGTAAGATTTGACATTTTTGCTTGTTGAATGCAAAAAAAGATCCAGGACAACTTTTCAAAACCTGAGATTTTTCGATAAGTGAGTTTAATTAAACTAGATTTCCCATGCTTTTAGCGTTAACGGAGGAAAATTTGGTTTTTAAAAATAGCAAATTAGCAGCTAAAACTTCCCTCCTACTAAGACTTTTCCGGAGTTTATAGGTTTTTCGTAGGTTTTTTCCGTGTTAAAATAGACCAAAATATTGGCGAAATTTCATGCTATTTTTTCAAGAATACGCCCAACACGTACTTTCTCGGAATAGGACAAGGATTAAGTCTAAGTTAATTTCAAAACTCGATTTTTTTAATGCTTTAATTTTTATACTCAAAATTGATCTCGCAAATTTTTGAGATAAATACAAGAAACTAGTAATGAAAAAAAGTATCAAGGAATGAATTATTAACCAACTGATTGCTCTGAATGTTCAATTATGATTTTCCCGCGTTGCCCCGTTTCTATCCTTAATCTGAGCAAATTTTGATTTCACCCAGATGACGGATTTTTGCACCTTTTGTCAGCTTTATCTGACACTACATAAAGTGAAATTTTCTCACTTGCATGATTGTCCAAGTAGTTTAACGCGTTAACAAATCCCAAACATCATAAATTAGCCTTGATTTTTTCCAAACTAGTTCAATTTATGATCTTTACAATTCACTAACAAGGAAACTTCCCTTTCCCTACAATGTTCCCCTCCTTGAAAATGGAGTGTTCCACTCACGACGGAGCAATTATGGTGAGTGTTTTGCAAATCAATTGGCCCCCATGATACAATTTTACCACTCTTAGCACGTTATAAGGGACTAGATTTATGGAGCACATCAAAAAATTTGTCAGAAAAAAAGCTTCCAGTTTAAGTGTCCATTTTATGGCGCAACACAACTTTTGCAGCTTCTAGGCTTCTTTTCTTCTAGATTTTTTTGCCTCTGGATCCACCAGAATATATCAGGTTTCAATTAGCACCATGAAATATTCCTCTCTTCTGACTTTATCTTGGTGGAATAGAAGGCATAGCCTCTCAAAATGCCTATCCTTTGTTTCAGGCGGCGCCAGTTCCGCTAACAAAAAATATCAAAGGGGCTGGGAGGGCCGGAAAAAGGACTCTGTGCGTCGTGAAGACGCAATCTTATCGTGAGTAGTTCTCTTGCGAAAGTTTCTGTTTGCAAGTTAGCGTAAAGCTTCTTCCTGTCCCTCCGACTTTCAGAGATTTCCCTCCGACTTTCCAGCGAGTCCCTCTCTATTTCGAGAGCTTCAATTTTTAATTTGTAGCCTTCAGTGGCTCCCTCCAATTGCAGGAGTTTCTCTATCCCCTTGTTAATCTCAATTGGAAAGATTCTCAGTTGCTCCCAGGACAACTTTTCAAAACCTGAGATTTTTCGATAAGTGAGTTTAATTAAACTAGATTTCCCATGCTTTTAGCGTTAACGGAGGAAAATTTGGTTTTTAAAAATAGCAAATTAGCAGCTAAAACTCTCCTCCTACTAAGACTTTTCCGGAGTTTATAGGTTTTTCGTAGGTTTTTTCCGTGTTAAAATAGACCAAAATATTGGCGAAATTTCAGGCTATTTTTTCAAGAATAAGCCCAACACGTACTTTCTCGGAATAGGACAAGGATTGAGTCTAAGTTAATTTCAAAACTCGATTTTTTTTAATGCTTTAGTTTTTATACTCAAAATTGATCTCGCAAATTTTTGAGATAAATACAAGAAACTAGTAATGAAAAAAAGTATCAAGGAATGAATTATTAACCAACTGATTGCTCTGAATGTTCAATTATGATTTTCCCGCGTTGCCCCGTTTCTATCCTTAATCTGAGCAAATTTTGATTTCACCCAGATGACGGATTTTTGCACCTTTTGTCAGCTTTATCTGACACTACATAAAGTGAAATTTTCTCACTTGCATGATTGTCCAAGTAGTTTAACGCGTTAACAAATCCCAAACATCATAAATTAGCCTTGATTTTTTCCAAACTAGTTCAATTTATGATCTTTACAATTCACTAACAAGGAAACTTCCCTTTCCCTACAATGTTCCCCTCCTTGAAAATGGAGTGTTCCACTCACGACGGAGCAATTATGGTGAGTGTTTTGCAAATCAATTGGCCCCCATGATACAATTTTACCACTCTTAGCACGTTATAAGGGACTAGATTTATGGAGCACATCAAAAAATTTGTCAGAAAAAAAGCTTCCAGTTTAAGTGTCCATTTTATGGCGCAACACAACTTTTGCAGCTTCTAGGCTTCTTTTCTTCTAGATTTTTTTGCCTCTGGATCCACCAGAATATATCAGGTTTCAATTAGCACCATGAAATATTCCTCTCTTCTGACTTTATCTTGGTGGAATAGAAGGCATAGCCTCTCAAAATGCCTATCCTTTGTTTCAGGCGGCGCCAGTTCCGCTAACAAAAAATATCAAAAGGGCTGGGAGGGCCGGAAAAAGGACTCTGTGCGTCGTGTAGACGCAATCTTATCGTGAGTAGTTCTCTTGCGAAAGTTTCTGTTTGCAAGTTAGCGTAAAGCTTCTTCCTGTCCCTCCGACTTTCAGAGATTTCCCTCCGACTTTCCAGCGAGTCCCTCTCTATTTCGAGAGCTTCAATTTTTAATTTGTAGCCTTCAGTGGCTCCCTCCAATTGCAGGAGTTTCTCTATCCCCTTGTTAATCTCAATTGGAAAGATTCTCAGTTGCTCCCTGAGTTGCAGGTTTGTCACCCTCGATTTCTCGCTGTTATCCAAAAACCCCTCGGCTTCATTTATAAAACCTCTGAGATTGATCACCTCCTCGCATGAAATTGAAGCCCTATTCACAA
Organism: Symsagittifera roscoffensis; assembly: GCF_963678635.1. Taxonomy (NCBI): domain Eukaryota; kingdom Metazoa; phylum Xenacoelomorpha; order Acoela; family Convolutidae; genus Symsagittifera; species Symsagittifera roscoffensis. The sequence continues at coordinate 32,155,976 of NC_087069.1, read as the reverse complement.
TATTTGGTGGTTCAAGCTAATCGAGTGGCGCCACAGTTCTATATTTAGTGTTAACGCTTACTATCTTGAACACAATAGGCCGCACCACAGCCCTAACTTTACAATCTCTTTGATTATATGTGGTCCGATATAGAACGAATTAATTTTCTTCGTGTGTCTTTGTGGGTCTAAAAAGTAGTTCTTTGACGTTCACGTTTTACTTAGATTCGTTTTGTTCTTATTTGACGATCATGGCATCACGCACCAGTTCTTAAACTTCAGAAGGTCACAAAGTTTATGCTCAAAGTTTTACTAAGCACTTGGTGATTTATTTTCAAATCTTTTCGAAATAAACTGGCATTGTTTGTTTAAATTTTAACATTCAATTTCCAGTAACTAGGTTTGCGCTGATACAAGGTTGATGGCTTAACAAAAACGTTTAAGAGCAAATGATCAGATATTGATATTTGAGTGTTTTGCAAAGAGTCATACTCTGTTTCGAAACCTATAAAAATATAACCCAAGCGCGCTAAAGTTTTATTTTGTTTGTCATAATGTGTATAATTACAAAAATTAATCTTGAGTGCGAAATCAACAAAACCAAAACAATCAAGAACTTTTCTTTGATCTAGGTAAATCGTTTGATACGTGAAGAATTTAACTTAAGTCTTGAAGAACTGTTGAGTTTTCATAATTTAGTGCATTGAAATCACCCCGCATGACGGTTTTTGAGTGATGAGGTAAAAATATGATGCTTGTTTTTAGGGAATTTAAAATTGCTTGGAAGGAATTTGGGTACGCATAAATGTTGATAACAAACCAATCAAATTTGACAAAATTCAACACTTGAAAACCTGTACTTGAAGCAATTCTTTTTGCTGCAGGATTCAGTTTTGGTGACCATAACATTAAAAAAACTACCAGATTTTTTTGAGCCCGGTATAAAGCTAAATGAATTATTATATTTTTCCTGTAAAATCACATGCTTATTTGTAAGATTTGACATTTCTGCTTCTTGAATGCAAAAAATGATCCAGGACAACTTTTCAAAACTTGAAATTTTTCGATAAGTGAGTTTAATTAAACTAGATTTCCCATGCTTTTAGCGTTAACGGAGGAAAATTTGGTTTTTAAAAATAGCAAATTAGCAGCTAAAACGTCCCTCCTACTAAGACTTTTCCGGAGTTTATAGGTTTTTCGTAGGTTTTTTTCCGTGTTAAAATAGACCAAAATATTGGCGAAATTTCATGCTATTTTTTCAAGAATAAGCCCAACACGTACTTTCTCGGAATAGGACAAGGATTGAGTCTAAGTTAATTTCAAAACTCGATTTTTTTTAATGCTTTAATATTATACTCAAAATTGATCTCGCAAATTTTTGAGATAAATACAAGAAATTATATGTTGTCCGTTATAGAACGAATTAATTTTCTTTGTGTGTCTTCGTGGGTATAAAAAGTAGTACTTTGTCATTCACGTTATACTTAGATTAGTTTTGTTTTTATTTGACGTTCATGGTATCACGCACCAGTTCGCAGTTTGTTTGGAGTTCCTTCTTCAAGTCTCTGACGTAGTCGCTTGGCGTTGCAAAGACTTTTGTTTGTGATGTTTCGTACATGCAATTTGTTGGCAAGGAACAAGGGCGACCAAAAATCAAGTATTACGGACTTTGTTTTGTCACTGCACGAATTGAAGATCTATAAGCCATCAAAAAGGTTTGAAGATATTTGGTCCAGTCATTGTGGTTTTCTACCACTTATTCAAACCAGGCTTCTTTGATTGTTCTATTGGTTCCTTCAATCATTGCGTTTCCCTGAGGGTGAAAAAATGTTGTGCTAGTTCTATCGATTCCCAGTTCTGAAATTTTTTTTTTGAAGTTTGGTCTCTTGTTGCTGTGCAGATTTGCTGGGCAGCCAAAGCGTGAAATCCAATTATAAGCCAATGCTCTAGCTGCTGTCTTTGCTTCTCGGTTCTGAAGTCTTACCGCTTCGTACCACTTTAGGAATTGGCCTCCATTTAAAAGATTATACTGAGTCCTTCTGATACCAGCAGCGGTCCCATGATATCCTTCGCTAACTTGGAACGCGACCTGGCTTCCATATCTGCAGTGGATATTTATAATTGTGGCTTAGTTTTTTTTTGCTATGCTTTTTTCGCAGCTAATAACGCAATATTTAATATCGCGACTCATTCCAGGCCAGTAAAATCTTTCTTGAGTACGCTTGAAAGTCTTTTCACAAGTCTCAACCAAAATGACCCGAAGATTCATGTAGCAAAACGAGCTTTTTCTGGATGAACACAGGAGTCACAACAATTTGGACTACGATAAACTGTTCTTTGGTCAGTTTCTTTCTTTTTATTAAGTCGTTTTAAACAAGCAAATTTTCGAAATCTAACCAATAATTCCCTACAATCTTTGAAGAGCCACTCATTTGCTTTTTCTCTGTTCTCTCCTTGTTTTGCACCCAGTTCTTTGCCGTTCTTATTTCCTTAGAATTCAATTGAGCCGTTTGTTATTTCAAATCGGGAGTTTCAGGGTTTGTTCTCAGATAGTGTTCGAAATTTCTTTTGTTCTTCCTGTTTGATTAACTGTCTCCTCAGTGGTAGTTGAAACCCTTGATAGCAGTCCAGTATCCATGTAGAATTTTCTTTCCCGCTTCGTGTTTGATATCTTAATGGAACTGCCTTAGTTTTTCCAACCATCTAGCTATCAAACCGTCTGGCTCTTTGAACCTATCAAGTCACGTAGAGGCTCTGTGATCCATAACTATTACGAATTTACGTCCCAACTGATAGTTTCGGAAATAATGCGCAAAATTTACGATTGCGTATAGTTTTGTTTTGGTTGCGGTGTAATTTCGTTGTCCATTGCGTTTTGCTGGCGTACGCAATAATTCGAATTTGGTCTTGTTGCTTTTGTGTCAATGTGGCCCCTATCCCAGTCAATGAAGCAACTGTTGTTTGGGTATGCATATCTTCATCTTCCGGGTATCTCCGTTTTGGTGATTGCTGCAATTCTTCTTTCAGTTCCTTCACTGCTTTGCAACCTTCATTAAGAAAGAACTTTTCGCTGTTATTAGGAAATTTGTAAAGTGGTTCTTCTGTCTTCCCAAACCCTTCAATAAACCTCGGTAGAACCCAATGAATCCTAATAACACCCGCAGTTGTTTGATATTGTGAGGATCTTTGATGAGTTTCACTGCGTTTATCTTTTCCGGATAAACTTCTACGCCGTTTTTTGACACAATATGTCCACGAAAAAAAAAATTCTTTTGAAAGAATATACATCTTCGATCCTTTTATTTTTAACACTGCTTCTTTCGGACGACACAGTTTAAGTTCCAAACTGTCTAGATAATCTTCAAATTTTCTATCAAAGATTTTAAAGTCGTCTAGAAACACCAAAGCAATATGATAACCCACTTGGTATTAACTCAATTAGGTTTTGAATGCTCCTGGCGCTGAATCGATACCCATCGGTAGTCTTTTCCACTTATAGAGACCCATCGGCTTTACTCAGGCAGTAATTTTGCGAAACTTCATCTAACGCCATTTGAAAATAACCAGAAATTAAATCAATGATGGAGAGGAACATGTTATTATCCAATGAGTCGATGACATCACTTATCCTTCGTAGGGGCCAGCTTGTCTTTTCGATCTAATTGTTCAGTACTCTTTAACCAACTACTAACCTGTGAGATCCGTCTTTTTTCTTAGCAGCAATGGGTGGGGCTGCACAATTCGAGTGATTTGGTTCATCTAGGTTGCTTTTCTAAATCCTCCATGGTTTTCCGCTTTTCAAAAATCATACTTCCTTATGCCCACCAAACTGACTTTGCATCAGCGTTTAATTTTACTTTATATCTGAATTTATCCGAAAATCGTAGGTCAGATGGGCTGCAAGAAAATACCCGGTTATCTTTATCAAAAATTATCTGTACTTTTTCAGATGCCAACTGTGCACCGTTCAGAGTAGCGTGTTTGCCTATTTCAAAGTGCTCCTGATGCTGCGGTCGTTCCTTGCTACAAAAGAATTCGTTTTCTTGAAACTGATTCTCAAATCGGTATAATGAGCGATTTTGCAGTCATGGTATATGTTAAAAGCTTCATTTTGCATGTTCAGTTTCTTCAGCCAACTTTTTCCTTCGTTTGAACTAAACAAGGAATCAGCTACCAGTAGTCCGGTTTTCTCTTTGAATTCTTGTCTGCTTTCGCTTAAACCTTTTGGGCTAATGAGGACGGTAACGTTTTTATCCTTGATGACAGTTTCTACTAGTTTTCATGTCAGCTGAGGATTCTTGCATTCCTATCTGCTACTGCAAGGGTTGGACACAGGTCAGTGTTTGTGCTGATATGGGTAGCGCTGTCCAATGTTTCGTACTGTATGGCAATTGTTCGCCAATGTTTAGAATACATTCTTGACCTATCATGAAATAAAAACCAAGAAGGCAGGGTAAGCCGTTATTCGCCGTTATTAAAAACTCTTGGGTAAAATCTCTGATTTTGGTTTCGTTTCGATTTTGATGTCGACACTGCCAACTATTTTCAACGCCGCATTGTTGGCCGCTTACACGTTAATATCAAAAGCCTTTTTGCTACCCGACTTTCCAAGCCGTTCATACGTCTCGAAACTAATGAGCGAAATGCTGCTCCCACTGTCAAAAAGTTCTGTTACCAATTTCCTGTTCAGTAACAACTCCACATTGAAAAGTTTCGATTTGTTAGTGGAGCACATCCTGATTATGCTGGTTTGTTCCGTCCTTTTATTCCAAGGGCATCATGTGGGTAGAATTTCCACAAGTAAAACAATTATGGCAGTTCTTTGCCCAATGACACTTTGGCATACACAGTCGACATTTGCAACAGATGTTGTCTTCTTTGGAGTTGTCATTTCTTTCGCACGTATTTGGTATTGGGGTGGGACTTCTTGCTCGGTCCTTTGAACATTGTTCCCTATATCGGTTCCCATTGCGTCGAGTTCCTCCCAAGTGGTTGTTCTCTCTTCCACCGTCACTGCTCCGGGTAATAGTTTTATTATCAGCCGACATCTCTTGAACTAGTCTATTTACCGAACCTATTAGGTTTTCTGTTTCAACTCTCTGTATGGCTGCTATTGCTGGCATTTGTTCTTTTTCCTCAATTCTAATTACGGCTTACAGGTGAAATGCTCGCTCTAGAGTTTTCACGATGTTCTTTTCCTTGTCCCCAATTGTCTTGCGGAGTTCAAGTCTAACTTGGCTTTGGTTGATCTCTCACAGAAAACCTCTAAGTACTAGGTGATGCCGTATGTCCTTAGACTCGTCTGGGTACGCCTTCAGCGCGAATTGCTGTAAAAACCCTAGGAAACCTGTTAACTGTTCACTTCCCTGCTGCACGCGACGCGTTAGCCGTCCGCTGAAGACCACCGGTTTTTCAAAGTATTGTCTTCGGAAAGCTTTAACTGTCTCATCATAGATAACTCTAGTAGCCTTTGGGAGGGTAGGGTAAAATTCTTTTGCAGATTTCTTCAATCTTAGGGTGAAATAAAGCGGCCATTCATCGGTTTTGGTTACACTTACAGTACGTTTTTAGTTATACAGTTTCTTATATTAGTACGTCTGGATGTTTAAAAACAAAAAAATTCTTATCATTATTTTTCCATTAAAGTGTTTTAAGTCAATTTCAACAACCTTTGATCAACTCCATTATTTTTGATGTCAATTTAACAAGTTAAAAGTCATATGTCATTATTGTTTCACTCCTTTCTCGAATAGCAATTACAATTTCGTTAAGGGTCTTTTGGTTCTAAGCAACCATGTCTGAAAATTGACCAATCACAGACGAGTTTTTCAATACTCACCCTCAAAAGGCAATTCCAAAGAGAAGCTTGCATATCTGCGCCAAACGAATACGTGGAAGACCTTTTGACAGAACACCCGCAACCAGAATTGTAGTAGGAAGATATTTTTACGTCACCGTACCAGAGCGAATTTGTTCTCGAACAAAGTGTACTTTAATGTCAATATGATTGGCTCTCGATTTTGAAGCTGTTTTACGAGCTACGCAGATTGCTCCTTGGTTGTCACTAAACAAAATAGGGAGAGTAGTTTTCAGTTAACACTCTCAAATACATGTTTCAGGAACAAAACTTCTTGAGCCAAAAGCCGATAGAGCCATATATTCCGATTCAAGGGTAGATATTGATACCGAACATTGTTTAGCAGTTCGCCAAAATACCGTTGAGTCTGACTCATTTATTTTAACAACCATGCCAGATACAAATTTTTTGGTCTTTCCGTTGTTGTTGTTTACCCAATCGGCATCACTGTACGCAAAAATACCTAGACCATTTTCATGTCGTGAATAAGTAAGAAAATATTTCGTGCCCTTTAAAAAGCGTAGTACTCTTTTTGCTGCAATAAAATCTTGCACTATTGGACTTTTGCACGCTTGAGAAAGTAAGTTCACTGCGAAAGCTTCATCCGGCCTAGTTGTTACAGCTAAATACAAAAAGGCCCCGGCTAACAATTGAAAAAGGGAACGACCTGTTCGCCTTTTATCATCAGTTGCATTGTTAGATGTAACCACAGGTTCATAAACCAGTTTACAATTTTGCATATACTTTTTTTCGATTAAACTTTTGACGTATATTTCTTGAGAAAGTTTTATACGTTCTTCCCCAACGTGAATTTTTATTCCTGGGAACAATTCGGGAACGCCCTAATCTTCAATACGAATCCGCTGCTTACCAAGATTGGCAATCAACTCTTGTACTGAAATTTCGGCAACTTCAAAAAAATTATCTGGTCATCAATATACACAGCAATGAAACTCATTTTCTTAGGATGATAAAATGAAAAAGTGTCTACAGAGCTTCTTAAGTATCCAAGTTCCATTAACAATTTTGTTAGAAACTGATTCCAAGCTCGGATTGCTCGGTTTAAACCGTAAATACATTTATTGAGCTTGCATACATCACGTTCACCACACTCAAATCCGCGAGGTCGCTCAATTAAAAGTTAATCCACTAAAACAGAAATTAAAAAAGCTGCAATTTTGAACCATGTTTTGCTGCAATGGCAAATAATGAGCGATTAACTGTCATAATAGGAGTAGATGAAAAAGTATCAGTATAATTTTGTCCATATCCCTTAGCCACAAAATGTGCCTTATACCGTTCAATTGAACCATCGCTTTTACCCTTTAATTCAAAAACCCATTAGCCTTTTGTTAATGGTTTTCCAGAAGGTAAAGCCGTAAGATCCCATGTTTTGTTTTCTACAAGACTACTGAACACATTTTTCATTGCAGCTTGCCATTTTTCAGCATCAGCTGACAATATGGCTTCCTCATAATTGAGTGGAACTTTGCCATTGACGCTAGCAGCCCCTTGTAAAATTTTAGTTTTCATTAGTAGAAAAATCATAACCGTACTGCCATGCTGGTTTTCGAATCATCCGACTAGTCCTACTAGTTGTAGGGATGCCAATTTCCAAAGCAGTAGAATTTTCTTCATCTCTCACAGATTGATCTCTTGATTTAGATGATGTAGAACGTTTTGATATAAAATATATTGAACTGTCAGGAAAGGGGGAAGTAGTATTTTGCAGATTGCCTGCATTTGGAGTGTGAGGAGAAGACTAAATGGCATCAGATTTATCCAATTCATTGGGAGTTGTGTAATTTTTAAGGGTAACTAAGTTTATTGGAGTATCTTGAATCTCCATTTGCCTATTATGAGGACTAGATGCTGGAGATACTTTTTGAGAAGTGTCAATAGTTGTAGAAGTAACTCCCGCTGTGGGTGATAATGGTTGTTCAAGAGTATGCAACACTTCATTCGCATCAGTTGTACCTATTTGAGCATTATTGACCCCCATTGAATCTGTGACAGCCCGCACTGGATCATTGCTTGGAAAAATCAAAACAATAGCAGGCCTTGATCCGTTTTCGAGACCTGGGAACTTTTTTTTTGTGAAACGGCACATTTTGAGAGAGATAAAACTTATTTTTCAGAAAATCATATTAAAAAAGGACTTGAACCTCATAACCTGCGAAAACTGACTTTCTGCCTTTGGGTAGCAACTTGCGCTGCTGGGTTTCAATTTTTGATATACATAAGCAAGCAAAAAATTTTAAATGGTGAACACTGGGTTGCTTTTCAAAAAAAATTTCGTAGGGTGTTTTATCATCAATAATCGCAGACGTTAGAACAGGATTTTTTGTGTATACTAGTATCAACTGCACTTACTCAAAAAGATTCTGATAGTTTTGACATTAATAAAAGAGCCTGTGCATTGTCAAAAATTGTTCGCCAATAGCGCTCGGATATACTATTTTGTTGAGGACAATAAGGACTTGTAAATTGCTGTACAATGATGTTATTCTTGCAAAAATTTTGAAATTTAGGTAATATACTTTCCCCACCATTATCTGATTGAGTGTAAATTGAGTTTCATTGCATGGTTGGACCACCGTATTAGGAAAATTTTGTTGTTTTGCTAACGAAACGCCGTTAGAGGCCATGAAATATACCGTTGCATGTATTGAAAAAATATCAATAAAAGATATTGCATATTTAATTCCATGCAAGAATCCCGGAATTTTCCACAAATGTTACTTCCAACTAGTCCAATTTTTTGCGTTCCCTAACTTTTTCTATATGTCAGACATGGATGTCTAACATTCTGAACACGTAGTACACTTATCGACTGCCAATAAACCGGAACTAACAATGACTCTAACTGCTTGATTTGTACTTTTCTTCAATATTTCACAATTTGCATGTGAAAGCCTTCGCTTGCCACTTAGCAATAGACAATGCCGACGTATTCGCTCTTTTGCACTATGTTTAAACCAAAAAAGACCATCTCTTTCAGTAAAATAAGCATTCTGTTGTCCCACACGTATGTGCGGATTTTGGTTGAAAATAACTGTTTCTTGCTTAACTTTCAGTGCAACCGATAGCAAATGATTTTTAAAGCTCGGCACATACATTGCGCTCTGGAGATTAAACATGTACTTATCCTTGTTACGATCCTAGAACGGGAGGCAAACTTCTTCAACACCATGTACTCGCTATTGCGTCCCATCCCCATTATTAATAAACATCGCACTTCCATCCCTTCCACCATAGAAAAGGTCTTGAAAATTGCTTTGCCTGGAATGATGTGGTTCGTGCATCCACAGTCTATCACAATATCCATCGACACATTTGAAGTTGCAGTTAGCGCAAACCCGGAGAAACCGCCTTGATGGTTGCTCGAATTTGGCTTGTTTACATGCTGCTTTGCATAGCACCTGTCAGCAGTGTGACTGTTACGTCCACACTTTGTACCGTACAAAGTTTTCTTGTTTCCTTGTCCAGGTCCTCCATTGTATCATCCTCGGCCACTTATACGAATCGCTGGAGCTGCAATAGACGTAGAACTCGTATCTTGTTTGTTTGAGCTCACCCAATGTGATGGTTCAATCAATCGCTCTTTCAATTGTAGATACGATATATCCTGGAACTGTATTGCGGCTATGAATGAGTCGTATTCTTGTGGCAGTGCTTTAAAAACTATGGCTATTTTCAGGTTGTCGCTGATCTTTTCTTCTGCAGACTGTAGTTTGAACACAATGCTATCCATTTTGCTTAAAAATTCTATCATCGACTCACCGTTCCTCTTGAGTTCCAGAAACTCTTGCCAAAGAACAATGATTTGGCTTGTTCGAATCTGCCCAAATATTTGTTGCGAGTATGTCTATGTTTCGAATCTACTCCTATTATTCTGAGCAATGATCTTCTGCAAAGTAGCATCATTGAGTTGCTTAAAGATTTCCTGATGCAACTTCCTCTGAACAGCATCTCTGTTGGCTTAGCTGAGTTTTTAGATTCTAGATTTAGCTTTTTAACTTCAATATAGGCTAGGCTTCATTCACACCATACAGGAAAATTTTCGGGTTTTCCATTGAAAATGAGCAGTTTCTTTTGTTCGGAACCCATCAAGACTTTGATCCTTGGAAGCTTCAATCACCCATAACCTCTTATAAGAGTACGTATGGATGTTTTAAAATAAAAAAAAGATCGTATCATTTATTTTTGATAAAGTGGCTTGAGTCAAAATCAAAACCTTGTTAAACCGCATTGTTTTTGATGTCAATTGATAAAGTTAAAAGTCAGAAGTCAACAAAGTTTCGCTCGTCTCGAATATAGCAATTACATTTTCGTTTAGAGTCTTTTGGTTCTAAAAAAACCACTTCTGAATATTAACTAATCACAGACGTGTATTTCAACACAGCTCAGCTGTGTTGAAAAACACGTCTGTGATTAGTTAATATTCAGAAGTAGTTTTTTTCTTCAAAAACAATATACTGTAAACCAAACTTGCCGTTGCCATTCCTAACTCCCACCCTACCGTACATTATATCAAGTTAATCCTGTAGTTGGAGTTTTTCTAGGTCTTACCCGCTGATTTCAGCTTAAAATAACCTTTTATGTCCCTGCTACTACAGTTTATCCGCTTTTATCACAAAAAGATTGTTTTCAGCTCAATTATCTTCAACATTCCGTTCAATTCAGTCCATTTTTTTCTTGCTCTAAGAGATTAATTGAGAATATACAACGCAAATCAGCAGAAAAATTCAAGCTCGATCAATTTATTGTCGAGTTTTCCTGGTTTTCTCTAGTAAACATGATTTTCATAATTTTTATGATTTTTATAGTTTTCCTGACATGCCCGACATGTTTTGAATCTTTTTAAAAAAAAATACTTGTTCTTCCTGACTCTTGTATTTTTCTCCGTCGCCACTGTAGGATTAGCCCCACTCATATTTTCTCGGAAAAGAACGAGGATTGAGTGTAAATTAAATTGGATACTCGAATTATCTATGAATGTTTTAAAAAGTATACTCAAAGTTGATCTCGCAGTCTTATGAGATAATTACAGGACTTTAGTTTGAAAACTTTTACCAAGGAAAAAACTATTAACTAACTGATTACTCTCAATGTTCAATTGTTTTTATGAGATTCCCGCGTTGCCCCGTTTCTATCATTAATCTGGACAGATATTGATTTTACCCAGATTACAGATTTTCGCACCTTATGTCAGCTTTATTTGCGCTTATATAGAAGTATAAGAGTATAAAATTTCTCCCGCCTGTCAAGGCATTTGCATGATTGTAAAAGTTATTTAATGCGTTTTCAGTTCTCAGACATCATAAATTAGCAATGACCTCTGTCAAACTAGTTCAATTTACGATCTTTACAATTTACAAACAAGAAAACTTCCGTTCCTCTAAACTTTTTGTAGACCTTCTTCGTCACAAACGTTTCCGTTTGTTTTTTTTCGATATTTGAATTAATTTTTTTTCTGTGACATTCGCTCGGAAGTACAAACCGGGACCGACGGAAAATTAAGCTAGCTTATGAAACCACTGATTAGCGTCTAAAGACAGCTTCACTATGCTTTTAAACATCTCTACCAAAGCAAGTTCATTGTCTGGTCCTATAACATCGGGTCGACAAAGTCATTACTATTTAGGGTTCTCGGCCAAACCGCGCAAATATTGCCTAACACATTTTCGCTCCTACAATTGAGGCTAAGAAAGCGGGTAAAGCTAGTAGACGAGCGGAAGAAACGCCCAAGCCACCTTTGACTGCCGAGAAAACTGCTTGTAAAAACGGGTTAACATCCATTTTTACATGAGCGACCTTACATAACAAACTTCTTAGTAATATGTCGTGGCGATCCAAAAAATCATTTTGCAAAAAACAAGGGCTCATACGCAAAAGTTATAGAAGTTTTGGCAAGTTAAAGCAATTTTTAAAAACCACAATGGGCGTCTAGTTTGTCAATGACATCCGAAAAGACTTGAACCTCATAACCAGCGAAAACTGACTTTCTGCCTTTGGGTAGCAACTTGCGCTGCTGGGTTTCAATTTTTGATATACATAAGCAAGCAAAAAATTTTAAATGGTGAACACTGGGTTGCTTTTCAAAAAAAATCTCGTAGGGTGTTTTATCATCAATAATAGCAGATGTTAGAACACGATTTTTTGTGTATACTGGTATCAACTGCACTTACTCAAAAAGATTCTGATAGTTTTGACATTATTAAAAGAACCCGTGCATTGTCAAAAGTTGTTCGCCAATAGCGCTCGGATATACTATTTTGTTGAGGAGAATAAAGACTTGTAAAGTGCTGTGCAATGCTGTTATTCTTGCAAAAGTTTTGAAAGTTAGGTAAAATACTTTCCCCACAATTATCTGATTGAATGTAAATCGAGTTTCATTACATGGTTGGACCACCGTATTAGGAAAATTTTGTTGTTTTGCTAACGAAACGCCGTTAGAGGCCATAAAATATACCGTTGCATGTATTCAAAAATTATCAATAAAAGATATTGCATATTTAATTCTATGCAAGAATCCCGGAATTTTCCACCAATGTCACTTCGAACTAGTTCAATTTAACTATTCCCTAACTTTTTTTTTTGTCAGACATAGATATCTTACATTCTGAACACGTAGTACACTTATTGATTGCCAATGAACCGGAACTAACAATGCCTCTAACTGCTTGATTTGTATTTTTCTTCAATATTTCACAAGTTGCATATGAAAACCTTTGCTTGCCACCTAGCAATAGACAATGCCGACGTATTCGCTCTTTTGCACTATGTTGAAACCAAAAAAGACCATGTCTTTCAGTAAAATAAGCATTCTGTTGTCCCATTTTGGTTGAAAATCACTGTACCTTGCTTAACTAGCAGTGCAACCAATAGCAAATGATTTTCAAAGCTCGGCACATATCTTGCGCGCTGGAGATTAAACATGTACTTATCCTTGTTACGATCCTAGAAGGGGAGGCAAACTTCTCCAACACCATGTACTCGCTATTGCGTCCCATCCCCATTATTAATAAACATCGCACTTCCATCCCTTCCACCATAGAAAAGGTCTTGAAAATTGCTTTGCCTGGAATGATATGGTTCGTGCATCCACAGTCTATCACAATATCCATCGACACATTTGAAGTTGCAGTTAGCGCAAACCCGGAGAAACCGCCTTGATGGTTGCTCGAATTTGGCTTATTTACATGCTGCTTTGCATAGCACCTGTCAGCAGTGTGACTATTACGTCCACTCTTTGTACAGTACAAAGTTTTCTTGTTTCCTTGTCCAGGTCATCCATTGTATCATCCTCGGCCACTTTTACGAATCGCTGGAGCTGCCATAGACGTAGAAATCGTATCTTGTTTGTTTGAGCTCACCCAAGTGATGATTCAATCAGTCGCTCTTTCAATTGTAGATACGATATCTCCTGGAACTGTATTGCAGCTATGAATGAGTCGTATTCTTGTGGCAGTGCTTTAAAAACTATGGCTATTTTCAGGTTGTCGCTGATCTTTTCTTCTGCAGACTGTAGTTTGAACACAATGCTGTCCACTTTGCTTAAAAATTCTATCATCGACTCACCGTTCCTCTTGAGTTCTAGAAACTCTTGCCAAAGAACAATGATTTGGCTTGTTCGAATCTGCCCAAATATTTTTTGCGAAGATGTCTATGTTTCGAATCTACTCCTATTATTCTGAGCAATGACCATCTGCAAAGTAGCATCACTGAGGTGCTTTAGGATTTCCTGATGCAACTTCCTCTGAACAGCATCTCTGTTGGCTTCGCTGACTTTTTAGATTCTACATTTAGGTTTTTATCTTCAATATAGGCTAGGAGTCATTCACACCATACAGGAAAATTTTCGGGTTTTCCATTGAAAATGAGCAGTTTCTTTTGTTCGGAACCCATCAAGGTTTTGATCCTTGGAAGCTTCAATCACGCATAACCTCTTATAATAGTACGTCTGGATGTTTAAAAAAAAAATTCGTATCATTTATTTTTGAATAAAGTGGCTTGAGTCAAAATCAACAACCTTGTTTAACCGCATTGTTTTTGATGTCAATTGATAAAGTTAAAGGTCGGAAGTCAACAAAGTTTCGCTCTTGTCTCAAATATAGCAATTACAATTTCGTTTCGAGTCTTTTGGTTCTAAAAAAAACCACTTCTGAATATTAACTAATCACAGACGTGTATTTCAACACAACTCAGCTATTAGCTCAAAGTGTGTTAAGTAGCTTTCGAAACCGTTAGAACCGGTGAATGCGTTAAAAAACAAAATACTGTAAACCGAACTTGCCGTTGCCATTCCTAACTCCCACTCTACCGTACATTATATCAAGTTAACTCTGTAGTTGGAGTTTTTCTAGGTCTCACCCGCTGATTTCAGCTTAAAATAACGTTTTATGTCCCTGCTACTACAGTTTTTCCGCTTTTATTACAGAAAGATTGTTTTTCAGCTCAATTATCTTCAACATTCCGTTCAATTCAGTCCATTTATTTCTTGCTCTAAGAGATTAATTGATAATATACAACGCAAATCAGCAGAAAAATTCAAGCTCGATCGATTTATTGTCGAGTTTTCCTGGTTTTCTCTAGTAAACATGATTTTCATAATTTATATGATTTTTATAGTTTTCCTGACATGCCCGACATGTTTTGAATCTTTTTTTAAAAAAAATACTTGTTCTTCCTGATTCTTGTATTTTTCTCCGTCGCCACTGTAGGATTAGACCCACTCGTGTTTTCTCGGAAAAGAACGAGGATTGAGTGTAAATTAAATTGGATACTCGAATTATCTATGAATGCTTTCAAAAATATACTCAAAGTTGATCTCGCAGTCTTATGAGATAATTACAGGACTTTAGTTTGAAAACTTTTACCAAGGAAAAAATTATTAATTAACTGATTACTCTCAATGTTCAATTGTTTTTATGAGATTCCCGCGTTGCCCCGTTTCTATCATTAATCTCGACAGATATTGATTTTACCCAGATTACAGATTTTTGCACCTTTTGTCAGCTTCATTTGCGCTTATATAGAAGTATAAAAGTATAAAATTTCTCCCGCCTGTCAAGGCATTTGCATGATTGTAAAAGTTATTTAATGCGTTTTCAGTTCTCAGACATCATAAATTAGCAATGACCTCTGTCAAACTAGTTCAATTTACGATCTTTACAATTTACAAACAAGAAAACTTCCGTTCCTCTAAATTTTTTGTAGACCTTCTTCGTCAGAGAAACGTTTCCATTTGTTTTTTTTCGATATTTGAATTAACTTTTTTTCTGTGACCTTCGCTCGGAAGTACAAATTCTGTGACATTCGCTCGGAAAATTAAGCTAGCTTATGAAACCACTCATTAGCGTCTAAAGACAGCTTCACTATGCTTTTAAACATCTTTACCAAAGCAAGTTCATTGTGTGTTCCTATAACATCGGGTCGACAAAGTCATTACTATTTAGGGCTCTCGGCCAAACCGCGTAAATTAACTTAGTTGTATGCAAAAACAGCGAGTTTATGACTGGGTCTCAGTATCCCCAGACTACGAGGTCACTCTTGAAAACAGGGCTACTAGTTATTTATCATTTTACTATTGTTTTTGTTCAGTAGATGAAATTCATCATATCCCTCGGAGATGGATCAACCATTTCCCTCAGTTCCTAGCTTCTCATTATCTGAAAACAAACTTGATCTTATTTAATTCAATTCAGGACATACCAGGAAGCTGAAAGTTGTTAAAATTCAGTATTTAGTCTCTCCCAAGACCCTTCCGGATTCTTGAATCCGATCAAAGGCTTGTCTTGATGTCGACCAAGAAGGGTAGCAAAATCCTCACAGTCATAGTTTTTCTTGTCGCTGGTATTGTTGAAGCTTGAATTTGTTGGTACTGATTATTGGTTATCTATGTTGGCCTTTTTGTGTTGGCCTTTTCTTGGCGTCCAGAGATCTTTAACATTCATGTAGTGGTATGTGGAATGAAATTTCTACACCTTCCTTTTTAAAGCCATCCTCTCTCGATTGATAAGACCAGTCTGTCAGCTTTTTCTCTTGTTCTTCATTTTTTAATTCAACTTCTAATTTTGCTCTTTCTGTATAAACATACTGATCCGGTTCTGTTACGAAACAAGTCTCACGTTTTATGTCCTTCTTTTCGTTTTTTTTACATATGTAATCAGAAGATCAAATGTATCATAGTAACCGAGGTTACAGTCAGGAGTCCCTTCATCACGTATTCCAGTCAAAATCCTTGGAATTTTCTAGATATGAAAATGATGATGATGGCAAACGAAGATGACGAATGTTGGTGTTCTTACAATTAAAATCGATTACCTTTTCTTCAAAAAGAACTCGCAACTCGACACGAGAAAAAAGAATATACAAGTGTTGAAAAACAAAAAATTCGTCGAAAGTTAGTTTATCATTTATTGTTCCGAGTAAGCAAGCGGCTTTTGAGATCTGTATTGCTGGGGGGTTCTCTGTTTTAAAAAGCTGCTTGCTGTGGGTTCCTCAGTTTATATGCTCAGGTTCTTTTAAATCTTGCTCAAAAAATTTCTGTGCTGGGGCCGGCCGCGCCATAATCTCACAAGCTAGCGGTTGAAAAAGATACCCATTATCTACTAGATCTTGATACTTGTCAATTTTTTGCTCTTCCGCTTCAGCGGCAACCGTACCGGAGTTATAAAAAAACAGACCCGGCACTATATCTACACGGAGCTAAAGAGTTGTTACCGTTACATCCCACAAAAACAGCTTACCAGCAGCCCATGGAACGAGCGTCAAACCGTCCGGTCGCTTTTGGTCGGTCCTGTAGAGGTATCGTGGTTCTAAAACAGACCGAACGTTAATAGAAGATAAACTCTGCTTTAAAAGGGCATTCAGGTTTGAATGCCTAGAGAGTCTCCCTGCACTTTTGAGGCAAAAAAAGCCGTGCCAACCATCTTCGGTAACGTCTTTTCCGAACACGCAGTTATGCCGTTCGCACCTTTTTGAGCCTATTTGAAGTCCTATTGTAATTCTAAGTTGTTGGTTTGTTAGGTTCAACCTTGAATTTTCACACGGGATGACGTTCAATCATTGGGAGCCAAATCTATCTTGGAACGCGTTGAATATTTTTACGTCCGTTGGTTTGAGTCGTAAAATCTAGCCCAATTTTTTTGGATTTCATTTTCCGTAGCCATTTCAATTTTTCCAAGTTCAAACCATCGTTTACGCGCATCATTATAGGTTCCATCTAGATGCTCCAAACCAAAAATATTGCTTAAAACAATTTCGCTCCTACAATTGAGGATAAGAAAGCGGGTAAAGCTAGAAGACGAGCGGAAGAAACGCTCAAGCCACCTTTGACTGCCGAGAAAACTGCTTGTAAAAACGGGTTAACATCCATTTTCACATGAGCGACCTTACATAACAAACTTCTTAGTAATATGTCGTGGCGATCCAAAAAATCATTTTGAAAAAAACAAGGGCTCATACGCAAAAGTTATAGGAGTTTTGGCAGGTTAAAGCAATTTTTAAGAACCACAATGGGCGTCTAGTTTGTCAATGACATCCGAAATTTTTTCAAGCTTCTTAATTTTTTCGTCAAGCAATTCTTCAGGCAAAGTTCGCCGATTGAAAAACCTAAAATGACGAGTTCTTTTTTTGTTTTTTTTTATTTTGGGGCACACTTTTCGAAATTGTGTTAAAGTTGAATTATACTGTAAACTCGTAGTCGTCTCAAAAATAAAGTTTGGACTTCTCAGGTTTCAAGCTCGGCCGTGAATTTTTTCTGATTTCAGAATGTTTTTAAGTTCCCGAAAAACTACTTTATAGTTGTCGGCTAAAGTTCCATCATCTAAATACCAGATGTTAATTTTCGACTCCAACTGTTTGACTAGTGTCTGAATTGTTTCCGCAAAAAGGGGTGGGGTTTCAAGATCACCTTGCTGAGTTCCGTCTTCTGATATTATGACAGAGCTTACGTAAAAAAGTTAACTAGGTTTTTTTATGCGCGCAATGGGTGTGATTGATTATACAATTCGGGGCGATTTGAAAAAACATGATTCAGCATCATTTCTGTCTTTAGAATGTTAAAGGCATTCTTAAAATCTAGTTTTAAAAGAACACTGCGTTCTGGATTGTCGTCGCGTTCAATTAGGTTTCAAAACGAGTGTGAAACTATTTCTGCTCCTCTTTTGGTACCGCATCACACTTGTACGTTTACGGAAAAATTTTGTCGCTCGGAGAGGGCCTTGCTTCCAGCGCATTTAGAAGCAATACATCTCAGCGTGTTGCCTATGGCAATCGGTCTCAACCCTCCGTCTGTATTTATTAAGTCCTGCACTTAAAGAAAATTAAGTCCTGCACTGCCATTCGACTTACTAACAAGATCTTTAAAAATTTAAGGAACTGTTTTGTCAGGACCTGCTGCTGACTTGTTCTGAAAAGTCTGATCCGTTGTATAGGTCAAATTTGGTTACGAAAAAACTGTCTGAATTTTCTGGACTTGGAGCTGCAAATTTGGCTCGCTGAGGGTGCTTAGACAACAATTTTTGATAGTTATCAGTTGAAAAAGGATCAATTTTGTAAAGCGAAGCAGCAAGCCTTATCTCTCCCTTTATATTTCTTTCATCGAGCTTACAATTTATTAGCTTTATTCTGCGCTCAAGGTCACTCCGAGGCGGGCTTGAAACTTGGGGATGGGGTTCTAGAAGTGACACGTCATTTGCTCGAAATTTTTATATATCAGAGAGCTCATGCTTGTGGCCTGTTTGCAACCACTTCTTTTTGGTTGCTCCAAAAAAAACAAGAACGACCTTGAAAAAATAAGCAATTTTGTAAAAAAACAAGAACGACCTTGAAAAAATAAGCCATTTTGTAAAATCTTCTACATTGTAGAAGATGTCTTTTTTTTCCGACAGATTTTACGCCAAGGGAACACGCGAGCCTTTTGGTACTCTCTTGAGTACTCGGATATTTAAAGGGCTGTATTAACATAATTGTCTAGCAATAAATCACCTAATGTTGCTTTATTAACAGAATTTACATCAACGCATTAAGTACATTGAAACCATTATGATTTTCTTAGAAATGCTAAGAGAAATATTTACACAACTGATACGATACCAGGTAGAACAACAATCTCATCCAATCCAATTTATCAGTCCTGAATGTTTTAGGCAATCTTTTTTTGTACACTCTTTGTTGTTTTTCGTCATCTTGACCCAGCATAAAAGTAAAAAAGATCTTGACTGGCTTTTAGGGGACTGAACTAACCCATGATAAGCGGTTAGTGGGAATTCTATAAATGAAATAAGCAAAAGACAATTAAATTAACTTAAATTTTAAAATCTAACTACAAAAATCAAAAATAGGGAGCAATCTTACCCGAGCTCACTAGGTCCAGCGTTGCACCACCAGACTCTCCAAGCCCTCGCCACAGAAAGCCACTCGACAGACCTGTCTCTAAAATCCCTCAGACGGCGCTCAATAAACAGGCACAAACATCAAACATAACAAATCTATTTAATTAGTTTATCACAACAATTAGGCTAAAACGTTCTATTTTGTCTCACGTTTGATTATTGGGCTATGAACTATGTCTTTCGGTTTTTGAAGAACAAATTTGGCCTCGATATCGTTGCATACATAGGTCAAATTCGACAATTTGATTTTGGCTAGTGTGACATTCGACCAGAATGGACAAAATGCAGATTTGGCGATTTCGAATAGTTAGCAGGTAACCTTCCGAATTGACAGTTTTGAGAGATTAGTGACGTTATTGGGACGATTGGTCAGGTCAAACGGTGAAGATCAAGATATTCTGGTATTTTGAAAATTTAAAAATTCGAACTGAGAAGTCGCACTTCTGAGGAACGGCAAAAACAGCCATTTTGGAAGAAAACCAGAAGAAAATCAGAACAACAAAAGTTGAGATAGTGATAACTACGAGAATTTCGATAGAAAAACAACGACGAATTGCAGAGTTAGCAGAGACCGTTCCGAGTTGCAACGATTGTGTCGCTACAATCGTTGCAAGACCGTTCACAACAACGGTGAAGGGTAGAAGAAGAGCCTTCCGGAAGAAAGATAAGGTTGTTATTTCCCAGGATTCAAAAATCCGGAGGGGTCTCGGGACTGGAACTTATATCATTTTTTTTTACAAATTTTTAGCTTCCCGCTGATGTCTTGAATTGAATTTATTTAACATCTGATTTCATTTTACGACGATGAGAAGCTAGGAGTTGGGGGAAAAGGGTTGATCCATCTTCGATGGAGATGATGATTTTTATCTACTGATGATGATTTTTATCTACTGAACAAAAACAATAGTAATATAACAAATAGTAGTAGCCCTGTTTTTAGGAGTGACCTCGTGGTCTGAGGATACTGAGACCCAGCCATGAGCTCACTAATTTTGCATGTAATTAAGTTAATTTGAGCGTTCTGGTCGAAGCCGGAGAACACTAACGTTTTTGTCGACCAGATGTTAGAAAAACCACCAAATGAACTGGCTTTGGTAGAGACGGTGAAAAACATGTAGAGCTCTGTTTAGACGTTGGCCAGTCGTCTTAGAACCTAGCTTTATTTTCCGTCGATATGTACTTCCGGGCGAATGTTACATAGTTTGGGGTAAAAGTTCTTGGGTCTATGAGACCTTAGAAAGCATCCCATGGGAAATACCATCCTGTTAAGTAGAATGATTCCTTCGCTTTTGATGCTGGTTATAAATAAGTCTGTTTAATTATCCCGGTTGTGCAATTTACGAATCGGTTTTCATAACCAAATTTTGAAAGAACATTTAAGAACATTTATTAGCAGAAAAAAATATCGTCTGTTCCTTAAGGCATTTTGAATATGTAGCTTTGATCGCAATGTAACCTTTTTAAAGCAATATTGCTTTTAGCCTGGCATCAAGTTGCTATAATTCTAGAAAAAATTCTGCCGCGCTGTGCTAGAGTGGGCTGCATGCGATTGCTCACCTATCAAGTTATTTCTTTTTTTTTCTTTCCGACGAATATTTTAAAAAATTGTGGGTCGTCAAAAAAATTGCTCGACGGTTTTGTAAGGGAATCTTCCATACCCGCTGTTTTCTCGAGAAGGGATCCCAAGTTGAGGTTGTTCGCCTCTTTTGAAGCAAGATTCGAGCGGTTTGAGCGGTTTTTTAGACGACTACGCTCAAAATCTTGCTTCAAAATGAGCGGTTTGAGCGGTTTTTGAACGGTTTATCTAAAAAAAAACGCTCAAAAACCGTTCAAATCTTGCGCAGTTTTTGAGACGTTTTTTTTTAGATAAACCATTCAAAAACCGCTCAAACCGCTCATTTTGAAGCAAGATTTTGAGCGTAATTGTCTAAAAAACCGCTCAAATCTAGCTTCAAATTAGGTGAAAAATCTCGACTCGGGTTGCTTCATGGGGAGCAATAATTGTCAGTGTTTGCAGTTTGCCGATATCTTTTGTCAGAGTTTTTTTTCCAAATATGGTCGTAATCAGAAGGCCAAAAGTATCATAGTAACCGAGGTTACAGTCAAGAGTCCCTTCATCACGCAATCCATTCAAAATTTTGAGATTGTCATCTGTTGCATTGTTGTGGGGAATTGTATCAGTATATCGGAAACACAACTTCGATATACCTGCGCCAAATTTTCGGTTGACCTGACAATTTTTTTCGTTTATGGGGGATTATTTTGATTATTTGGTTTTGTTTTGTTTCTTCCGTCTATTTGTTTGCTGTTAACGCATTTCTGAATTTAGTCTCCGTTTCAATCAGCAATTCATAACTTATTGTTAGCTCAGATTCCGTCAGTTGTTGTTGACTAATGACTTGGTTTTACTCGTGGGGGGGCGAAAAAAGCCTTCACCCTGACTTACTTGAAAAAAATTAGGTTTTTTCTCTTTCAAGATGCAGAAATCAGAAGGCGAAAAGATCAACTATTTTTCTTTCTTTTTTTTTTTTTTTAATGAAGTGAACGGTTTTATTGGTGAAATATAGGCTTCAAAATCAGTTTTTTTTCAGATTTTTTGGGTGAATCTTTTTCTCTTTTTTGCTTTTTTCTCAAATATTCGGTTCTTTTTTTTTTTTTTTTTTTTTTATAGCCAAGTGAATTTCATCTTCTGTAAAGTAATTATAGTCATCATTCTCATTTTTTCGAGTTTATTTTTTGATAAAAAATGTCTTTAGTAGTTGATCGGAGTCTGTTGTAGAACTATTTGAAAAAATATTTGAAAAATACTTTCGAAATTGATTAAGAATATCTTCATCCGTATGATAAACGTTCTGATCCACTTGAATTCTCTTGATTGAGTTAATTGTGTTCTTTGATGTCCATTGACTACAAAATTTGGGAACACCCTCGAATGTATAGCTGAGAGTTTTCTGAATTTTTCGATAATCTGAAAAATCTTTTTCCTTGGAAAATTTTTGAAGATGTTCCAGCACCAAATGATATTTTTCAATCAAATTAGGGTTGGGACCTTTTCCGCTGTGAATGCAATCTCTGAGAACATTTTCGTGATACTTCAATAAATTAAGTTCTTTCTGATCTACACGCTTTTTGTTCTCTTGAATAAACCTCAGAAGGTCACGAAAATTGTGCTTAAAGTTTTCGTAACTACTTGGTGATTCATTTTCGTAAAAATTTTTTAGGTCTTCACGAATTAAGCTGGCGTTGTTGTTTAAAATTTCTTCATTTAATTTCCAAAAACTAGGGCCGCGCTCCAGCCAAGTCTTCTCCGTTATTTTTAGATTTCATT
Organism: Symsagittifera roscoffensis; assembly: GCF_963678635.1. NCBI lineage: Eukaryota > Metazoa > Xenacoelomorpha > Acoela > Convolutidae > Symsagittifera > Symsagittifera roscoffensis. Next base: position 32,133,409 of record NC_087069.1, on the reverse strand, counting down.
TTTGGCCCTTTCTTCCGTGTTAAAACTGACCAAGAGGTTGGTGAAGTTTCACGCTCTCTTTTTGTAAGCATTCTTCCGTCAAAGGAACATTTTCGTTTGTTATTTTCGATATTTAATTTGTCTTTTTTTTCTTTTGCAGAGTAAGAATGAAAATCTACGACCTGATTGTTGAGAACCTCATCCTTTTGTTTTTCTTCGCTTGGAGTAGCTGCACTGTTTGTTTTAGATTCATCAATCAAAACTCCAGATGGTGGTGCTTCAACATTCTTATCTTCTTCATTTTCGGTACCATTACAAAACTTATCGCTTGTTGTTTCCTCATCGTTTTTCTCGTCGCTGGCATTATTGGAGCTTGGTTTTTGTGGGTAGTGATTATTTGGATTTTTGGTTATTTGGTTCCCTATGTTACACCAATCATCGTGATGACCTTTTTCTTGGCGTCCAGACATCTTGCATTTTTGACATTCATGTAGTGAAGGTATGTGAAACGAGATTTCTACACCTTCCCACATTTTGAAGCCATCAATTCACGATTTATAAGACCAGTCCTTCAGCTTTTTCTCTTGTTCTTCGTTTTGTATTTTAACTTCTAAAATTGCTCTTCCTGTGTAAACATACTGACCCGGTTCAGTTACGATACAGGTCTCACGTTGGAATATGGGGCTATGAATTATGTCTTCTGGCAATTGGAGAATTAATTTCGCTTCGATATCGTTGCATACATAAGGCAAGTTCGACAATTTGATTTTAGCTAGTTTAGGGTAAATGTTCTTGGGTCTATGAGACCTTGGAAAGCATCCCATGGGAAATACCGTCCTGTTAAGTAGAATGGTTCCTTCGCTTTTGATGCTAGTTATGAATTGCTCTGCTTCGGGGGGAGCAATAACTGTCAGAGTATGAAGTTTGCGGTCATCTTTCGTCACGGTTATTGTTTTTGAGATTGTCATCTTTAGGAGCAGGGAGTTAACACTGAAAATTTAGTCCCAAAATATTTTTGGTTTTTTATTCAAAACGTACATGTCTAAATCGAAATTATGACTCAGAAAATTCCAGACAAATTAATTTTAAAATGTTTAATTAATTTTAGAGGTTAAAAGTATTTTAATCTTAATACTAATTTAGAGGTCAACTGTGATTGGCTAATTTTTTATCATGATGGTTTAGAACCAAATTGTATGTGATTTATTGTAAATAACATTTGTAAATTGATGTTTTATCGTCATTTAGAGTAGTTTATTGTAAAAATCCTGACAATGCACATAGTTGCGAAAACGTTTGAAATTTACTTTTTAGCAAAAATTTCTTCAATTTTACTTGTAAATTCGTGATAAACCAAAAAGCGAAGAGCTTGAAATTCCAACTGTTTTCCCATTAAAGGGCCAGTATAAAAATTTTTAATGATTTTCATCAACGTAATGAGAATTTTTATAGTGTTTTTTTTTTATCGATACGTAAAAAATGGCCGATTTTTATTTGAGTTACCGAAATGTAGCAGCTATTGTAGCAGCTAGCTCCCTGTTCCACAGCATCAACACCCTTAACACAGGGGAAAAAAGCAATACGAGAGCCTTGTTACAGCAATTCCTGGCCTATCCCTTAATAACAACTTGCTGAACCAAGGAAAGAACCTCCGACGACTACTCGAAGACAGTCCACTGAAGGAGAAAAAAGTGGTTGTGTGGCACGACGTGGTGAACAACACCATTAGCAGCCACAGAACAAACAACTATCGCCCAGCTGGTGTCGAGGAGCTGACAAACTATTTGAAGACGAAGAAGCAGCAGATATTGGCGATCGTTTATTGCAGAAGGGAAGGAACGCCCGACTTGTTTAGTCAGCTTCTCGGCACAGGGGTGCTCATTATTCCAGCTACAAAACGACTACTCTCCAAGAGCAAGCAAAACAACCCGGAGCAGCTCAAGGAATATTTGAAGCTGCACCAGAGTGCTGATTTGGAGCTGAAATCTCTGCGATTGGTAGTGGCACACAAAGAAAGGCTGTCAGAGCTGATTGGCAATATCAGGGGCAAACAACAGAGACCATCACAGACAAGGAGGAAGGCGAAAGCAAGACGTGAGCAGAAGCTGAGGGCAGAGGAAGTGTCTGCGCTTCAAAGACAGGGGTGAGAAGAGTGTGATTTGTTTTGCTTTGTGCCTTGTGAGTTTCATTACTCGTGGCCTGCAAAACAATGACCACAGTACTTTTGCCTGCTGTTTGGCTCAGACAAATTTTGAAAAGGAAACTAACTTGGAAAATTGTGTTAGACTATTTAAAATTCTTTAAAAAAGTTCAAGTATCTGTACATAGACTGAAGTTTCTGAGAAAATGTCTGAAAAACGATCTAATACCGGACTTTTTGAAGTTTAGGGTCCCCGAGAACGGGGTTTTTTCGGACCAAGCTGTGCATAATTTTCAATTGGAACTACTAAGGACTGAAACTTCTAGGGCAAATGAGGATAGGAAAAGGTACGAGGAGATGCTAAGGAAAGCAAGATCACTGGTGCAAAAAGAAATTGACAAACAGTGGTGGGCATCCATTTTCCGATTCGTGAGGCGGCAAGTTGAGGCAAGCTTAAAGACAACATCAGAAAACCATAGAAAAAAGTTAGAAAAACTGTCCGAGAGACAAGATAAACCTCTTGGGGGGAGAAATGAGCGATCAGTTAGGGTACTTGATAATATTGAACTGCCTGAATGGGTATATGAAGTGCTATCAATGGGCCCCAAGCATCCAATTAGAGACAAATTTAACGAAACACATTTTTTGGCGGATATCAACATTTTCCTCTCACAATTGAAAAATCAAAAAACATCTGGTGAAACGTTATGTGAAATAGAAGCCGCGGCAAAGGCATATGCAAAAAACGTACGGCAAACCCCAAGAGACAAAGCCGTTGAAAAAACGAGGAAATATCTCAAAGATAATGGGTTGCTGGCTGTGCCTTTTGATAAGGGGGTTGGTTTTTGCATAATGAGGAAACAAACATATGAATCAAAGCTGGAATCCTTGTTGCAATCTGCTCAGTTTGTGAAAAAAGATGCAACCACTGATGAGGTGATACTGAAAATTGAGAAAGAACTTAACAAAGAGTTACTAGCCATGAACAAAAGAGACGAGATAAGTGATCAGTTATATTCTAAGATACGATCAACAGGGGGGCAACCCGCCCGTTTGTACGGTTTAGCTAAGGTACACAAGGATGAGACACCCCTACGACCTGTACTATCACTTCCCGGCAGCTCGTATGAGAATCTTAACAAAATGCTTGCGAAGTTTTTTGACAACATCGATGGAGCAAATATAGAAACCAATACTAAAGAGGCTAGAGAAAAAATAGAAAACATTGCTCTAGATCCGGATGAAACCATAATATCTCTTGATGTGAAAAGTTTGTACACCAACGTTCCCCTGTAGGAGGCAATTGAAATTGCTTTACAGAAGCTGTACAGCCAGGAGTCTCCTCCTGAAATTCAAAGAGCAACCATGAAAAGGCTTTTGAATATGGCGGTCAGCAAAGTATATTTCAAGTGTAATGATTCATGGTATGTACAAGTTGATGGTTTAGCAATGGGAGCGTCCCTCGCTGTAATTCTGGCAAACTTATGGCTGAAAGAATACGAATTTGCTCTACGACAACAAATACCGGTGGGAACGGGGGTACAGCAAATTAATGACGAAAACGGCTTGTGCCCATGTTGCAGCAGGAAAGTCACATATAGATCAAAGGGGGTTGAATGCGAGAGTTGCCGAAACTGGTATCATCTAAAATGCGGGAAAATATCCGATGACGTATACGCATCAATAACCGAGATAGTCTGGTACTGTGAAAGCTGCTGCCGAGCTAAGAACAAGGAGAAGGATACTCCCCAGGTGAAATTGTTCCTCAGGTATGTGGATGACATTGTTAGAACAGTCAGAGGGGAGCCGAGTTGTCTTCTCGATGCCGCCAATTCTCTTCATCCAAATTTGCAGTTCACTCTAGAGAAAACTAATTCGGAGGGGAATTTGCCGTTCCTGGATTTGAACATAAATATATCGCAGGATAGGCGTGTAACTTGCAGTTGGTATCAAAAACCAACAGATACAGGGACTATACTGAACTATAGAAGCTGCGCCCCAACTCAGTATAAGCGTAGTGTTATCCAAGGCACTGTACACAGGGTTTTTAGGAGTACATCTAGCTGGGAGCAATTTGATAAGGCTATGGAAACTAATAGGGCGCAATTGCTGACAAATCAGTACCCTGAAAATTGGTCCGCAAAGGTGGCTTCAGACGCCTTGTGCAAGATCATCGAGGGTAAAGGCAAGCCCCTGGATAGTGACAGGGGTTTGTCAGTTCAATCACCAAAGGATGAAAAGCCCCCAATGCTGATGGTGCAATATAGAGGTAACCAGAGCCAATATTTTGCTAACAGGTTACGAAAATTAACGAACGTTCAAGTGGTTTTCACCACAAGAAAACTACAATCATGTTTACCATCACTGAAGTCAGCATTTTCTAATGACCTCAAGTCAAGAGTGGTTTATAAACTGTCATGTAGTGGATGCACTTCCACCTATGTCGGACAAACTGTTCGACATTTGACCACTAGAATTGAGGAACATAGGAAAGCAGACTCACCGGTAGGCCTCCACCTTCAGCAATGCCAACTTGAGGGAAATAGCGCAGATCTTAGTTGGGAAATTATAGATAGGTCAAACAACCAAACAAAATTGCTAACACTAGAGGCAATACATATCAGGAAAGAGAAACCGGGCTTGAACACGCGCGATGAGTTTAGGAGCAGGGAGTTAACACTGAAAATTTAGTCCCAAAATATTTTTGGTTTTTTATTCAAAACGTACATGTCTAAATCGAAATTATGACTCAGAAACTTCCAGACAAATTAATTTTAAAATGTTTAATTAATTTTAGAGGTTAAAAGTATTTTAATCTTAATAGTAATTTAGAGGTCAACTGTGATTGGCTAATTTTTTATCATGATGGTTTAGAACCAAATTGTATGTGATTTATTGTAAATAACATTTGTAAATTGATGTTTTATCGTCATTTAGAGTAGTTTATTGTAAAAATCCTGACGATGCACATAGTTGCGAAAACGTTTGAAATTTACTTTTTAGCAAAAATTTCTTCATCTTCTGTTGCATTGTTGTGGGGAATTGCTTAAGTATATCGGAAGCACAACTTCGATATGCCTGCGCCAGATTTTCAGCTGACCTTACAATTTCTCTCGAGAATGGGGGGATGATTTTGATTATTTGGATTTGTTTTGTTTGTGTCGTCGATTTGTTTGCTGTTAGCGCATTTCTGAAATTTGTCTCCGTTTCAATCAGCACTTCGTGAGTAATTGGTAGCTGAGATTCCGTCAGTTGTTGTTGACTCATGACTTGGTTTTACTCAATGGGGGGCAAAAAAGCCTTCACCCGTAGGTATACTTGAAAAAAAAAATTAGATTTTTCTCTTTCAAAATGTAGAAATCAGAAGGCAAAAACGTCAACTATAATGCACATGCACGTCTGTATTTTTTCAAACCTTTCAAAAGTCAAAATTAATATTTTTTGAAGTTTTCTAATAACTTCAGTTCAATTCACGCATGTGTGGCATTTGCATGATAATTCGCAAAATTGGGGAATTTGGAGAAAGTAGCTGCCCATTTGATTCACAGACTTGACATTCAATTAGACTCGAGTAATGTTTAAATAAAACAATAGATTTAACCGATGATCCGAAACATTCAGAAGATGTTTGACTCGCCTTTGGCCATCGAAGTTGGGCTTCTAAAACTAGAGCGCTCAAAGATGTCGAAACTCAAAGATGATAAAAGCTTGTATGATTATTTGATTGTTAAAGTATCTTCGGAGCTTAAAGCGAAACAACTTCTCTTCAAAATTTTCTGTTGGTCTAGAGCTGTTGCCAAAAATCTAGACTATCGTTTGGTAATGGTTAAATATGGTGGCCTGAAGGTGGCATCCGAAATTGAGTTAAGTTCGAAGCTCTTCAAAGTAGACGATAAAGTTAAATTTGTAGTCCCCCCGATATCTTCCAAAAATAAGGTTTACTTAGACGCTGCACGTAATTTAGCGGCGTCTTGTGAAAAACCTGGAAGAAATGAGTCCGATGCTGAACGAACAATTCAAATCCAAAGCGATACTAGCAATGCTAGTAGAACTAGGACAGCAGATCTTGATAAGGATTTTCTGCAATCAGCCATGAAACAATTACTTTGGGAAAAGTTTATTTCGAGTTTGGATAACCAGAAAATTGAAAACGAGCCTTGTGTTAACAATATTGATTCCGAAAAATCAGTGCAATGCCGTGATCAGTACGACTTCGGTGATTTAATTGGAGTTTCATCAATTGAAAACAGCGAAGTAAATATTGAAAGTTCGAAAGTTTTATATCCAGAAACTGCATCTCAACCTTGCAGTCCCCATTCTGGAACTAGCTCGTCAACTTTATCAGTTGATGAAAATTCAAACAACAGTGTAGCGACAACTTGTCGACGAAAGTTGATAAATTTTGAAAAAATCCGTACCAGGAATCAAGGCAGAGTTGAAGACCCTCATATTCCTGAAAACGTACCTATCGCTGAGCTTGCCGATGACTCAGGAATTGAAATATCGTCTCAATGCGGCAACGTTTTTTGTAACATGGGTTGTGTTTGTGATACACTATTAACTGTTTTTGCTCGTGATGACAGCTGTGGTCTAAGTGAATGTGTATTTCATTGTTCTTGCACGCCTGTTTTTCTAAGTAGTGGTGGTGTTTCATCAGATGAAGCACCCGTTGTCGCATTTGTCGCTCAAAGACCGAAGAGAAATGTTCGTCCACCTTCTAAAATTCGCGATTTTGCAGTCGTAACAAATTTCAATAAACGACCAGGACCTCTATTGAACCATGAAGTAACAATCAAAAAGAAGCGAATGTCGCTGCTAGATCACGAGAAACTTACAAGCGACGGCAGTGATACTCCGGATGTTCTTCGTATGAAAAATAATTTACAGAAAATAATTGCTAAGAAAGATGCCGCATCCAAAAGAGAGCCCTTGTTTTCGAATTCTATCTTGCCAGCAAAAGAAGAGAAACGAGTCAAAACTACCTCTAAAGCGGAAAAAACTAGTGCGAAAATGGAAGAAACTGAGCCTGGAAAAAAGTTAAATGCGAAAATAAACAACGTTAAAAAGCAACCGAAGAATAGTGCGAAGAAAATCGACAAAGTTATCGAAACTTCCAACAGCCATTTACAAAATTGGTTGATTCGAAGACAGCTGTCCGACAAAAGTGGCATTGTTGCGTCGAAACGAATAAAAGCTCAGAAAATACTCGCTCAGGCTTCGCCGTTCGTTACCCCTGTTAAAAATCAGCCAATCTCCAATGATCAGACCAAAAAGTCTCCCAGTAAAGCAAGACAAAGTCTCAGATTTGAGAATAAAAGACAAGGAATTCGAAATAACCGATCAACTGCTATTCTACGATCAAATAAAGCTGTCGCAAAACAACCGTTCAAGGGTACTAAAAAGCATCCCGGAAAAACCAAAACCCGAAGTACCACAAAGCCGAAAATGACTCCTCAGACCAAGGAGAAGTCTGAACTTAAAGTAGCACAACCTCTAAAGCGTCGAAAAATCGAGAAAATGGTGAAAAATTTATCAGATGAGGAAGATCATGTCGACTTATTTTTGGACGCTTCTGACGAAGAAGACGATAACCTGCCTTTACTTTATAGCAAAACTCTCTCGCAGTTTTCATCAAGCAGCATGCCATCAGAAGATGATAGTGTTATTAAACGGCCAGAAAATGAAAACGAATTTCTCGATAAAAAATTGAGTGCTTCTGCAGCGCCTGAAGTTAAAGCTGTTGATAAAAGACCACGTGAAAGCTCGAAATCAGAAGAATCGTCGAACTCCCGTTCCGATCATTTCTGTGATAAATTACATAATATGGCGATGCGATGCGACAGCTTAGTCAAAGCTCCCGAAATGTTTATAAAACCCACAGCAAATCAAACTTCACAGTTTGCTGAAATATATACAAATTCAAGAAGCACGATAGAAAGTAAAAATTTGAACGAATACAGTGAAAATCCGATTAGAAATGACGGTATTAATTTTCCAAATGAGGAAACAGTAAGCGACAGTTTCGAGAAAAAGTACCCTTTCATGGCAAGAGCCCCCCCGCAGACAACGGAAGAACGAATGAAATGCGCTCGTGTTGATTCGACTAATTTTCTTCTCACTTGTGCTAGATGCAGACCTGTGAGCGAGCGCTATTTTATGAAGAACGCCATTCGAGCTCAACAAAATGAAATTTTGATGAAGTGGCGTGAGAAAGTTACCGATAATAATGCTAATGCTTCTATGAACTGCGTGTTAGATTCTGACAGCGAGTCGAATCCAGGTGATACTTTGGGCCAGTTTGACTCTTTGAGTGAAGAGTCTAAAAGCTCACTTGCCGAGTTCAAATCCACGTATGTTTATCTAAACGGAAACCGAGTCGAAATTTTTAGCAATTGCAACTGGAGTTCGAAAAAACTGAAAATTTACGAAACGGTTTTGAAACAAATGGATGACCCCAAATTACACAAATGTCGCTTTGGTGTGTTTTGGGTCGAAATTGTGGATAATTTGCAGAAAGGCAGACGCGGGAAATTGAGACACGATTTCGATAATATTCGTAAAACTGTGGTTATTAGAATGAAATCGGCTGTCGAAGCATCAAGTAACTACAACATTGACGAAAGTAATAGCGCAGAAACTAGTAAAAATAGTGAACACAATGCTAATGTCCTGCCTTTTAGTCAAAAATCAGAAGAAATCTACCGTATGGCGAGCATATCGAATAACCAGAAGTATGTAAAATTGTCGCCAAAAGACTTCTTGAATACTGACCAGTCGTTGAAAGCAGACAAACGATTGACAAAGATGGAATGCACCGAAACTGCAACTTACACACCAGAAGCAAAAAAGGAAAATACAGATGAAAAAATGATAAGTCAACAAGTAGAGAACAACAAGATTTCTTCAGATTCAAACAGTGATGTACCCAAACCACGGAAGCTAATTGTTCTTTCAAAAAAGGACGATTTTGCTAAAATTGCTAGAAAACAGAGCTCAATTCCAGTTGGTTTGAGCAACCAAGATTTGATTAAAATGCAGAAAGATAGTATGGTTAGTGCGCTTGATCAATCTATGGCATGTGACGAAACTTTTGACCATAGTGGGTACACTTTCGGAGGGGTTCATCCTCAAGTCAGCTCATCGTCGGGAAAAAGTTTGCAAACAACATTAGGCGAAACAGCAAATTTGGTTTCAATAGAGAAATCTTCAAAATCGATATCCAATTCTAGAGTTGCGGCTCGTGAAAAAGTAGAGAAGTCGGGAAAGCTTCGTCACCAAGAATGGCCCAATTACAAAATAGCTGAGGAATCGTTACCTGCTCAAAAACCGGCTGTTGGTAAAGCAGTTACACTGAGTGAAGTTGCCAGAGCTATTTCTCAGAAATGGCGTGAACAAAAAACTTCGCGAGAAGAGTACAACCAAGCAGTGATTAGAAGTCATTTTCTCAAGTCGAAAATGCACGCCAGTTCGCTTCAAAGAATGAAACCTTCTGAATTTGCCCAAAAATCAAAAGCATCGACCAAATTGGATGCTGATGAGGATGTAATGGCTGTTGCCCAGAAGCCGATAGTAATCTACAGAAACATATCTGGGGCTACTAGCACAAGCAGTGTTTTACATGGTAAGTTTAAATTTCAGCTGATATGTACACCAGCAAACGCTTTTGCTAATTTACGAGATCACCTTTTTCAAGTCTAAGTCGCACATTTTTGTGAGTGTTATTGCAGCTTCTGCATACAAATTAAAACTTAAATTACAATCAGAGCTGATGAGGCTAATACAGATTATTTATAGCGACTTTCGAAAAAAGTGACGGAATATTTGTGTTCGTTCTATTTTTTTATGCAGACAAATTTCGAATCGTTAACTTAACGTTTGTTGCAGAGTTTGTGATACCATCTGAGTCATGAGATCAAACGTTAAATCGAGCTATCTGTTATTTTTTTTCTTACTTGAAGAGAATGTATCATTTTGTTCTTAAACATGGCGTGTGGGGTACACTTTTCTAAAGAAATCTAAAAAAATCAATTTTTAATTTTTCTACTTGAAGTTTTTTCTATCTTTTTTTATCATTTTAACTTAACCAAAAATTAAAATTGTTGGTCAAAAGTGAAATTGAATAATGAAAGCATGCGGTTCACTTAAGTCCACTGGAACTGTCTGTGATAGTTTTCCTTTTGTAATTGAAGTGCAACTTGGCCTCTGTGTTTCAATTTCTTTTTAATAGCTGGTCTGAGAACATCACGCTGGATTTCAGTTATTTATTGATTTTAAGCCCCAATAAGTATAAAAGCATCTTAAATAAATTCCAACTTTTGTTGAGTTAAAAAATTTAAATAATCTTAAGCGATGTGAATTTTTATCTATATAGGCCATGTGTTGGATATGTTTGATTGATTTTAGTCTGAAAAAAATGAGCTCTAATGATACAATACTGCTCATATCAGTTTAAAGCCCTGATTTTTTCGAATTTTCCCATCAAATTAGACGGGTTAAAATACCAGTTTTTCAGAAACTATTTTTTAAATAATTAGTTTAAAAAATTGATTTCCCCACACGCTAGTTAAAATACCAAGTGATGTAATTAGCGTCGAACAATGCATCGTATGTTCAAAATAGCTTGTCCAAATCAAATTGGATCGGTTTTTGAGCCAGATGCTCATGTGTAAACCGCCGCTCATTCGTTATTAGTACGAAATATATCGCGCGTCAATTGTCTCAAATTGGCATTTTTCAAACAACCATAACTTTAAGGAAAATTATTAAAAGAAGGATAATTTTTCAGTTTTGTGTAATTCAATTACCCAAACTGAAAAAAAACCACTGAAGTTTAGCGAAAATGAAAGTTTAAAGAAGGTTTGGAAACTGTTGAAAATGTTTTCTCATTTTTGATAGCTTGAAATTAAATAATTGCGTTCGGAACGTTCCAGTTGCAGATCAACTGGCTGTTCTAACAATACTTTATAATTCAATCCTTAGCTGAAAATTGAAACATCTTGTGCTGTTTATGAGAATTTTCAGTACTGAAAACAACTCTTAGTTTTTGATTGAATGTTTTATTGATCCGACTTTCGGAGAAAGTCACTGAATGTCTGTGTTCAGGGTGGTTTTTTCTCCAGACAAATTTCGACTTAAAAACTAGCAATTTTAACGGGATTTTCTTATATCAATCGAAAGGCATTGTTGTCCTGAGCTCAAACTTAAAAAGGCGGTTCACCTCCAATCAGTTTTCGTAAAATAATGGAGATTTGAAGGCTGCCAATTTGGGACAAGTAAAGCGCTATTAACGCGTAAGGTAGATTTAATCCATGTTAAAAATCTTTCCAAACTGAATTTAGACATTTTTTCCCTGAAAATGTCATAAACTTTTTAAAACAAACGTTACTCCATCGACCTTAGAAAACCAGTCGGAACATTGAGGGATTTGCCCTGATACGAGCAGTGTCTTGTGATGGTTTCTTGAACAAAGTTTTCTATTTTAATTCGGCTAGATACTTTCAGATTGCCAAAATCATATATCAAAATTGAGGTCTTAGTCAAATGTGAAGAAAATGACTTGAAGCTTCGTTTGTTTTCTAGCGCTTTATTGAAAAAAAAAGAATTGTTAAGTTTATTTTGCACGAAAACTACGATTTTGTTAAAGTTTGCATTATTTCCTTTGTTTAAGGGAAGGCATTCTTCAATCAAGTAGCAAAAATATAAAAGTCACAAAAAACTTGGTCGACTTCTAATTTCGAAAATAGAATTTAGTTATCAGATTTCCCTGCAGAATAAAAATTATATCTATTGATTCAGTTTTCTCAAATTGGGTTAATTTTATTTAAAAAGCCCAATCATAATTTGGTCGTGAAATTCAAAGAGCTTTGAAGGCCTTATACATGTTTTTTAAAAGTCGAAATTTAAGTTTTTTTCAGAAAACAAATCAGTTTTTCTTTCTGTTTCCTTCCGTTCATTACTCTTCTCTAACTGTCGGTTGGCTATGTTTTTGGAGTTTTGCTTCCTCAGATCTAGACGGACTTTTTCAGATCAGAAGAAGACAGTGATCGATTTACTCAGTGGACAGACATCTGTGACTAGCACAGGTAAATAAATAATTGTTGTTAGTAATCAGTTAGATTTTGTGATTATGTCTGCATTGATTTCTTGCTCCATAGCAAGTTCTCCTTGACCATCAATCCCTTATTCGAAACGAAACCGAAGACCATACCTAAACTTTACCTTAAATTGCCTTCAATTATGTTGCTGTGAAATTTAGGTCTGTTTCTTTTTCAGATCCGAAGCATTAGGAAGTTCATCTCCGAAAAAATTGCTTCGAAATTAATCAATTCAAAACAAGAAAAACGAAAACAGGTTCTATCGAATGAGCGTTACCTTGCACTCGATTCAGAATTGGCAGGAAATTTGCGGAAAACATTGACTGAAACATATGCTATTTGATTTTGCTAACAAGCGTAATTTTAAGCCTATCGTCAAAACTGTTTGCGTAGAAGTTCTGATCTTAGTTGAAATATGTCGATTAAATGAAAGAATTGAAAGTTAATTTAAAACAGTCATCAGATTAGTCTAATCGGTGCTTAAATGGCAGACTAATTTGCTTTGCTTTGGTTTTCTATCATTTCAAAAACATTTTGAAAAAAAAAAATGGATGAAAAATGATTAGTTGCCATTTCGCGATGTAAAATTGTGTTGTGAAGTCCCATAAAATTCAAGTTTAAAATTAATTTGATTTATTACCGGAATAGTCCATCCATTTATAGCTGGTCTAATTTATACAGTACATTGTCTGTGTCGTGTTAAATAAGCACTTGTTTCATAAAAACATTTATATAAAAACCTTGTTTTTCAAATAACTCCGCATATGACAGTGTCGAATTTACAGTTTCCTTTGTCGCCGTAATTTAAGTAGCGTTTAGGGAAGTCAACAATTTATAGGGCTAATATTTCCAGTTTTCATATCAACCAGAAAGTTTTGGAATCGATAATTGCGTTATGTACCGGATCTACACTACCAATATTTAGCGATTTGATTAATGAAATTAAATTTACCTCAAGCGTTTGAAGCCCAAATCAAAGCACCTGATTAGTGATCATAAGAAACTGCAAAGTTTTAAAAATATTTTGAATAATTTTTTGTTTAAATCGGCGTCGATTGAGATAGTGTTTTGAAGTTCCAGTTGCTTAAACGCTTGCCATGCCTTAAGTAGCTTCGACAGTTAGTGGAAAAGCGGTTTGGCATTTTTTCATAATAGTGGTTAATTGTTACCATTTACGGCGCGGCGCGTATTTGTGCAGATAAGTTTTTGCAGACAAGCAACGAAACGGTCCCATTTCAATTCACTTGCAATACCATGCTATATTTTTCAGAGAACAAAAATTTCATTTCTGAGATAAGAAAATTCATAATGGAGATTTTTTTGTGTACTTGGTATCTCAGGAAAATCACAAAAGTTTTTGTTTGGTTCTCTTATGATGGCAATAATAATGATAATGACTGTAACCAAAAGTTTGGTTATCAGTTGTTTATCGAATACCAGATTCCAAAACACGCATTTGAGTTGCCTAGTTTTAGTTTTCTGATTCCAGCTGCATTAATCGTATATGAGAAACTTAAAAAACTCTAGAAATTTGAGTCAACCAGAGAAATAAAAAAAGTTATTTTTTTACTGAGACTATCTTTAATGTATTTAAGAATTTGTTAAGCCTGGATAAAGGGTTAACGATTAAGATTTGGCGATTAAAAGAGTGGTCGATTTAATCACTATGCTAAACAGCATGATGAATAGAGAATCATTTTACATTAAATGAATAGTAAATAAAAAATTCTTGAAACTTGAGTCAACCAGAGAAATAAACAAACAAAAAAAAACATTTTGTTTTTTCGAGTGAAAATAAAATTACTTTCGCTTCAATTACATTCGAGTTATTCGAGAAATCCAAAATTAGCAAATAATGGTTCAGAGAAACACTGGATTGCTCAAAATTGAAGCACGGTTTCAGAAAAAAACTTCACGAAATTTAGGAAAAAAAAGGATTATTGAATGCTTCATTAAAAAGCTCTTAAAAATAAAAAAATAGCAAATCTCTGTTGTTTTCCTATGGCTTAGATTGTTTTCGTTCTGTCTGATTAAAACGACGTTAAGGAAAGCCTGTGAAGTTCTTATTTTGCCTTGTTAAAAACCCTTCAAGGCCTGATTCGGATTCTAAAGGAAATTCACTGCAAGCATCTCAGTAACCAGGAATTTTGGTGTCGAAGTTTTCAGTGTTTTGCGACTAATTCAAAAAATCAGGTGTGAGATCGAACTCACCATTTGATACTACTCCAATTTTTGCATGATTTCAACTATGTATACTTTTGTTTTCAGTTGACCTTAAAAATTTAAAAAACAAATGATTATTAGTAAATTCTCAAGATCCCTAAAAATGTTCTTTTTTTATCTGGAAGATCAAAGATTTTGCTATTTCAGTATTTAAAATACCGCCTATGTTTTATTGAACAGTTTTTTGAGGTTTCGTTCAGTTCAAAATTTGTTTAGGTTCTCCATGAAGTTCATCTCTTAGTCCATTTCTTACGAGCAAAAACAAAATTCAAAACCAATCTGTTCAAAACATGAAAAACAGACATTCATTGAATCGTCAGAAACTCGTTATTTTGTGTCTTTTCAAAGCGTATACAAAAACAAACAAATCCAACTTATATGAAGCGAACGTTTTGGGGCTATTATGTTGTTAACCGTTGCAGAAAAAAATCTTTTTGCGTTTTAAATAGCGTAGAGAGATAAAATGAAAAAATCTGAAATACAACTCAAATTTTTTCCAATACTTTATTAAGTTTTTTAATCAAAAGATTTTAGTTATTGTCAAAGGCAGCCGGAGTTTAGCACTAACAAGAGCAGTCCAGTTCATTCTTAGTTTTTTTTTCAAATTCAAATAAGACAATTTGGCTCTTCAAAACAAAAACTAATATGCCCTATTGGAAATTTTTTTCTCAAAGTGGTTGATTGAGATGGGTTCCTGTTTCATAAAAGAGATTTTCAGTTTCAGCGTTTACTTTTGATATTCTCAATGTATTGATATTGATGTTTTAACTTTGATTATTTTTTCAAAAAGTTGGTCAATCGTTTTATTGAAATTGAAATTATATTGTGGAGCTATTTTTTCTTCAAAACTAGTTGAAAGCTTTTAAAAAAATTAATTAAAAAAATTTCCGGAACTTGAACTCATTTTTTCATAAACAAAGAAGTTCAAAACTTCTCTTCGCAATTTTTGTCTAATCTACCAAGTTTTTTGCAGCCATACATTGCCTCAATATAGCAACAAAACTTTCCAGGAAAAAATTTCTGATTTCAAATTTTTTTGAATGTTTTTCTTGTACCAATTCCTGCTTCTTGTTTTATCATTGAGTCATTGTGAATAGTATACACTAGAATATAAAAAACACTACTGATATTAAATCTCTACTACCGAATTGTTTTTCCTACTGATATCAACTTGATGTTGACAGGTTTTTATGAGGTATGACAATTTGAGGCTCAATATTGTCCCCATTCTTTGTTAAATCCTCGATGATTTTAGTTTTATTTGTGAAAGCATGTTACTTGTAATTGAGTATAAAATATTTTGAGTTTTTTTTAACCTAAGCAACTTGCTGGATTTTTGGTGGACCCAGAGAACTAGTGGTAGAGGTTCTCATTTGATCTTGAGAAATCAGAGTTAGTAACTTTTAAATTTTTTGAATTCAATTTATAAAACACAACTTTGTGTTCAAATGGTTTTAAGTTTTGTTTTATCGGTTTAGTTTTTTTTTTTCAAATGATATAAGAGCTTCAAGTAATACTGCTAAACAGCTCAAAAACTTGTTACGTTCGTTTTTTGTTTTTGCCTCAACTGGGTGTCTACCTGAATATTTACGACCTATTAGCTGTATTAATGGATTAGAAACTGTGATGGTTGTTTTCCTCAATTAATTTTAAGAAAATGATATTTTTTTGACTAAAAAAGTTTTTTTTATTGTAAATGTTTTGGTCTCATTTTTATTCACTTGCAATACTCTGCTATAATTTTTCAGAGAACTTCTGATTTTGGAAAAATCGTGGTTGAGTTTTTTGTGTATCTGGTATCTTAAGACTTCTGTTCTGTTCTCTTTTGATGGTGATGATAATGATAATGACTTAACCAAAAAAATGATTATCAGTAGTTGATCGAATATCAGTTGTTGATCGAATATCAGTTGCCAAAACACGCATTTGAGCTGCCTAGTTTAATTTCTCTGATTTGATTCGTACTGCATTTAAACAATTTTTGAGAACTTGTTAAGCCTAGTTAAAGGATTACCAATTAAAAAATTGGCCCTTTTAATTACTATGCTAACACACTTGAGTATCATTTTACGTTAGTTAAACAGTAAATAAAATTCTTGAAAACTTGAGTCAACCAGAGAAATAAACAAGAAAAAACTAATTATTTTTTCCTTCAAAACTAAAGTTACTTTAGCTTCAATTGCTTTCGAGTATTGAGATAAAATCAAAATTGTCAAAAAAAGGTTCAGAGAAAATATGAATTGCTCAACATTGAAGATTGGTTTCAGAACAAAAATCGTGAAAGTTGTAGACAAAAATGGATTTCTGAATGCTTCAGTAAAAAAGTTACTAAAAAAATGATCAAAAAAACACGTGTTTTTCTATAGCCCAGATTGTTTTTTCGTTCTGTCTGATTAAAACTACCATAAAATATTCCTCTGATGATCAAATTTTGTATCATTAAAAGCCCTTCAAGACGTATTTCGGATTCCAAAAGCAATTCTTTTACAACCATCTCAATTATGAGAATAATTGGTCTCGAGTCAGTTTTTTACATTAATTTAAGAAACCAGAAAGTGAGTGACCGAACTCGCAATTTTATACTACTCCAGTTTTCATATTATTTCAGTTTTTTTTTCAGTTTTTTCACCTATTTCATTTGAACATACTGAAAAAAAAATTAAAATTAAGTGAAATTTAGCAAATCTTCAAGATCCTTAAAAATATTTCAATTGTAGCTGGAATATCAAAATTTTTTAAATTTCAGCAATCAAAATACTTCCTACATTTTATTGCAAATTTTATTGATTTTTCTTATAGATTCAATTTTTTTAGGTTCCCTAAGAACTTCAACTCTCAGTTCATTTGTTAAGACCTAAAAAAAATCTTTCAAAAGCAATCAGTTCAAAACAAGAAAAACAAACACATTCGTTGAAATGTAAGAAAGTCTCGCATTCACATAAACTTTGCGCAAAAAAACTCTGGCAGAAATTTTGAGCAGTTAAGCTGATTCAAACACCTGCCATGAGTTTGCTCACATGCTTGACATTGCTTCATTTTGCTTATATGTAACCTATTTCTGACTTTACTTGTTCTATTTGTCAAATTGAAAACACAATTGAATTTTCGTTTAATTTATTCAACAGATTAGCTTAATTGATACTTAAAAGTGTTAACTTGCTTCTTTAAATTGTTTAAAAATCCATGAAAATGAATAATTGCCATTTTGTGATGTTAAATTGTGAAGTCGCCTAAGTCTTAATTTGAAAATTATTTTCCATTTTGACCACTCAGTTATAACTGGTCTAAATGGTGTGTTACAATAACTGTATTGTCTTAAATGAGCAATTGTTTTATCTCATTAAGAGTATTAGTGTGAATTTTGTTTTGCAATGTTGATATAAAGCTTCTTTTTTGCCGCTTCAACTTAAGTAGCGTTTACTGAAACCAGATTCATTACTTACCAGCTTTAATTATTAGCACGTTTAATACTATGAGGCTTAATACTATTACCATTTTGAAACTGTTACCAGGTTTAATAATTTTAGCTAATATGTCGAGCAGAAAATCTAAAGAAAAAAAAACAATTGTGGCATTGATAATTGCGATGTGCACAGGTATTCTTAGCGAAAAGCATTTTTTAGCACATTGATTAACTAAACTAAGTTTCACCCTCCGTATGAGGATAACACTATGAAAGTGTTCGAAAGAAACTACAGAAACTTCTCCTAAAAAACCTGAGATAGCCACCAAAAATTTCTCATACTTTGGAAATTATTTCTCCTTGATATTATAATCGTTGTCAAAACACGTCCAAAGAGATGGTGTTTTGAAGTTCAAGCAGCTTAAATGCTCACCATGCCTGAAAATGCTCTGACAATTAGTGGAAAATCAGTTCGACAGTTTTTCATAATTGCGCTTTTTGTTTTCCATTTGTGGCGCATAGAATGTATTACTCTATAAATTTGGAATTTAGTTTATAATGGCGTCCAAGTGGCTATAGAAAAACTTGAATTCATTCACTCAAAATAGGTGTCGTAATTAGCACCAACGGCGGACTCTTTGAATAGTTAGTGGGGCGAATACCTAAGAAAAGGGCGTCTTCCCTCATCTCCCCCAAAATTTGCTCCAGGTAGAAATTAGGATAGTCAATTCACTAGATAGAGCTCCATACCATGTATATTCACGATTTAACTAGTGGATTGATAATTGCGTGTATATATACATACATTTTGACGTAACTGAAACATCTTTCAAAAACCAGTCCTATTTATTAACTCAAAGTAGTGCAATGTCTCTACATACGCATTTTTCACACTTCATTGGGTTTCAGTTCTGGACCTGTATAAAGTATTTCTTTAGATACTGCCTTCGAGCATCTGAAAAACTGCAAAACACTGCTTTGTTTTGAAACTAGCTGCTGTCTTAATGAAACTGCTGTTCTGTTTACACTTCCGAGAGCAAGTGTCTTGTAATCGGAAACTAGATTTTTTCCCGTAGACCATTTTTCTTACAAATCATAAGAAAATTAGCTTGTGGATCTCATAAATTCCAGTCTCCTTCCCATTTGGTCTGGAGATAACTCAGTTGCCCCGGCATCATATGGGGTTCGAGTCCCAATTGGACCTCCTTTTTTCAGTATACATCAATCACATCAGAATACATCATTTTTAATTATTCTACCTTTTTTGTGGTGCAGAGTTTCAAAGATTTAAAAGTTAATTGCTCAAGGTTTTTCACGGGGACAAATTGTATGTTCGTTTTTCCTGTTTTCGGCTCAACTGTCATCTCCCCATTGATTGTCGGCTTAGTGACCGCTCGATAATTACTAAAAGTAATTTGCGTAATTAATGCTGGTATTTGAGTTACCGTTTGTTTTTCTGCTATATTGAATTTTTCAATTATTTCAAAACAATTGCAATGCTATGCTTGCGTTGTTTCGCAAATGATGCTAAACTCGGCCTTGGCTCTGTGTAAAAAATATGTAACAGCGGCGCTAAAGATCGGGCACTATTGTCCTTGTCCTAAAAACTCATCTCTTTTCCAAGAAGTTTCTTCAACTTTTTTTTCAATGAAAAATGAACAAATCTAAACGTTTGAAATGAAATTGGTTTCTCGTTTCAAAAGATATTTTTAAATCATTGATTTTGAGTTAGGACCGAGTTGGTTAACTCATAGAGTAATTTCGGATAGGGTACACCGTCTGCTCGTCACGCTATCTTATTTTCGGCCGGATAGATTCGTGCAACTTCTTAGTCTAATACCGATCCTAGTCTTACTCTTATACTATCTAGTCTCAGGTTGTTTAACTAGTCTCTGCTAGGCTCAATAGATCTAGGGTATACTGGTTTATTGCGGTTGCTGAAGTGCTCGGGAGAGTCCAACTAATTTCTAAGTTAAATTCAAATCTCTCTGGTGCTGAAATTACAAGTAACTTCAGCACTTACAAATAAGTGGGTTGTTAGTTAGATGGATCATGATTGGTTAATATTAAATACTTTACATTGGTAAAACATTTAATTTATCCAATCATAAAATATAGTTTAGATCAGGTTTCACCCATCCGGGTTTTACAGAGTTTTTTAGAACAGTTCTTCTGTAATTCAAGGATGGATGATGGACGTTGGTATTTGGTGAACATCATAATTTTCTTCCGCTTCTTCTTTGTTAAAGAAGTTTCAGGAAGCTGGAGTTAGGGACATAAGACGTTGTGTTCTTCTTGTGACAACGACTGAGTCTCTGCAACAAAATCAATTCTGATTTCAGAATGGTTGGCTATGTCAGGTTTTTCTGTTCTTCGGGGAGAATTTCTTTTGTGTCTGATCTAGTTTGGGAATGGCGTGGAGATTGTGCGTGGAGGGGATGCCTGGTTACTCGGATCTGTACGTATACTTGAACATCGAGGTGGTCATTGGTCTAGTTCAATGAAGTCCTTTTCTGCGAAGTCAAGTCGTACTCTAAATCCTTTGAGTTGTGATTGTGAGTGGCATATCGATTGTGGTTAGTCATTCTCTCTCGAGTGTAGTGGGGTCGTTTTGTCTTTAGATGTTCGTCCTTGGTGTTGTATTCTGATCTATGTATTGCATAATGTAATTTACATTTTATAAAACATTTATTAGTTTAATATTTTTTAGTTATGATTTTAGTTAGTTGTTTTCACAAAAGCTTTTTGTTTTAGTTCGGTTATTTTGAAGAGTTACTCACACTTGAGTAGCTCTTATTAAAAATAGAGGTGTGGTCACAAAGCGTGGATGTAGCGCGGTGGGTTAGGCCGGCTATAGAGCATGCTCAGGACGTCCTTCCTGGTGGGTTAGGCCAGGAGTGGGAGTATGATTTCATGCGGTTTTTGTGAGGGGTCCTGTTATGTGACAACGTTTTATGTTGGGTTTGTTGTGGTTTTTCTTATGTTTTGTTGGTTGTGTCCTTTTTTCAAAAATCAAATTGTTTGTGGTATGGGTTTGTCTTTCGACTTTTTTGTGTTTTATTATTTCTTTCTTAGACTTTATAATAGTCTTCAAAAGAATAAATTATCCAGTTTTAAACTGGGTTAATCCGGTTTGGGTACCGTTGGTTTCCTTTTCTTAGTCATGCTGTTATTCTATGATTTGTGGTATTTAGTAAGCTGCGTTGGTTAGTTTTGTTTAGTATATGATTCCTTTCCAACCGGGTTAAAGGAAAGTTTGAAACATGTTATTATATGTTAGAGTTGTTGAGTGTGAAAACTTGAAACTGAAATTCATTATTTTAAACAATTCTTCGTGGGCGAGCTGTGCGAGTGTGGATAGAATTTCTGTGCGAATGAATGAAAATATCAAAAGGTTAGTACTGCAATTGCATTTTATTAATTTACTGCATAGAATTTTAGAAATTTACTGCTAGTTATGGGGGAATTTTAAGTTACAAATTTTCATCATAATTAAATTTACTGCTTGTGGGGAAAATTTTAGAAATGAATTTACTGCATTGGTATTAAATTTATAAATTTATAAGTGTAAGAGATTAATAGAATTGTTGAAGTCTGTTTGATGAAATTTGCGATTTTTATTTGTCTTTTGTGGTTTTTGTAGGTGATCGTCGGATGAAGGCTAAAAATCTAAAGAAAACATGGATAAGGTATGGTGAGTTTTTTAATATTTCAATTAGTTAGTTATATTCATTTAATTCATACTTACCTGTTAGTCGTCGGGGAAAAAACCGTGGGGGAAGATGTCGTGAATTAGTTCTGAAGTTGTTAGTAGTTTAGCTAAGATGCGGATGATATTTTTAGTTTGAAGCAGTGGCCAAAGCAATTGAAGTGCCTTAATAGTGGTTAGTTCTTCAGTGCCAACTGCAAACTCATAAGGTGTGTTTTGGATTAGATTATATAATTTGTGATTGAATTTAGTGTTGTGGATGAATTCTAAAATTGGGATTTCTATGGGTTGTACAAACTCGTGCGGGAGAAGGAAGGGTCGGGATTCTTCGGCGTTGAAGGTCTTGGTGATGGGACAGAAGATGTACATTTGGGTTATGGGGTCATAATTACGAAGAATACCATGAAGGTTAGTATCTTTAATACAGTATGTGAAATTTAGGAAAAATGGTGAAGTGTATTTGGAATTAATGAATTGAAAACGATGGTGTGGTTGTCTAGAGGGTGTGTGTAGGTCAAAGTGATTTTGGATGAAGCGGTAATAACTATATGTGTGGGTTTGTTTAGTGCGCAACATAATATCGTGTGAGCAGTGTAAATCTCTTTCGTGTGGTGCAAGGAAATGAAAGGTTAGTGAAAATATTTGGAAGCGTTCTTTAAAACTTTCGTATGCTTGTGTGTCTGTTAGTGCTTCTGAAATAATGTGATCAAACTTTCGGTCGAAGATGTTTAGTGTAAATATATATGGTGTCTTGATGAAAAATTTCTCAGTAATTTGTGGATTAGCGAAGCGATCGTCGTCTAAGAATTGATCTTGGTTAGCTCTGATGATGTTGTGATCATAGTATTCGAGTGTATATTCGTTAGCTCTAGGTGCAGTGTGTGTTTTTAGTGATTTTTTATATCCAACGTAAGTAAATTGTCTAGCTGTTAGTGGTGTAGTGAGTCGATATAGCATGTCCGTATTTCGCTCTATATCGATGTGAGTGTTAGATAATGGTAAGCAAAGAGGGTTAGTAAAATGATAATATGAGGTCCAAGAGAGAGTGGGCATTAAAACGTATTCATCTACAAAGTTGCGTGTTTCGTTAGTGTCGTGGGGGGTGTTTAAGGTGTATTGTGGGAATGAGGGTAAGGTGATGGCTAAAAATTCTTTTGTGTTAGTATGCTTGGGATGGTTGATGTATTCACGGGCTGTTCCTGGTTTTGCTGGGAAAGGATGGTTGGGGAACTTTCTTTTAAAAGTGCGGTAAGCTCTATTAGTGGTGAGTGAAGATTCAGTTGATGTGGATGATGGTGCTAATGATTCAGTATAATTTGAAGAGGGTGTAGGGGTAGGGGGGTTGGATGAATTTATTGTGGAGGAAATTTGGTTTATGGTTGGGGTATTAAGGTGGTAGGGTTGTTGTTGAAGGGTAATAAAATTATCTAGCTCTGGGGAGATTCGGGGGGTGTCTGGAGAATGAGATGATTGGTCAGAATGGTATGAGGAGTAGGTTGGGGTAACTTGGGAAGCATAAGAGGGTGTGGGGGTGATTGGGTCAGGGTTATTGGATAATATGGGTTGAAAAGGGGGTTGAGAAAAATTAGAAGAGTTATGAAAATTATTGGATGGGGATGGTTCTGAGTCGGCAAATTCATCGGGGGTTTCAATATTCGGGTTATTGAGTTGTGAGATGGAATATAAAACTGAGATGTGTGAATTAGTGTCGGAATTCATGCCTGATGTTACATTACTAGATGGAAAATCGGGTGGCGGAAAAGCAAAAAGTGGTATTATTGGGATTGGAGAGGTAAGATTGGTTGGGTGGGAATTTGATCGGTGTAGTGATCCAAGTTGGCGGCTCATCGTGGGCTAAAAAAATGATTATTTTGAGACTGAAAAGCGGTGGTATGGGGTTGTTCAATAATTTGTTCATAAGTATTATCATCTTGTGACTGGTGTGTCATTATATGTTGAATGGGACTTTGTGATGTGGTGAGTCGAAAATTTGGATTATGTGTGATGGCTAAGTTTCGAAACTTTTCGTGGGACTAGGGATAGTGGATGGTTATTTGGTAGGGGTGGTAATTGTGGTGCCGTTGGCGTTATGTCTACATTGTTATGTTCTTCGTCGTATGTATTTTGTCGTGTTGTTATTTTTGTGTTATATTCTTTTATTTGTGCGTCTAAAAGAATTTTGTTTATAGATGTAGAAAAGATTCCAAAAAATCCTGCAAAGAGTATGCGTGCTACACTTGCTTGTCGATTGACCTGTGTGTGTATAGCACATGTGTTGTAGATTCCTTTTAAAAGTGAGAAAAGAAATCCAATAAAGTTAAACATTGCGTATAAAATAGTCAATTTTTCTAAGATGTAGTAGGGCCATCCTAGAAAATCGAGGATCTCATTTTTGAGTGTAACAAAGCTAAAAATGTTAATTGGTGATATATCTTGGGGACGGTATTTTTCACCGTTTAGATATATATAATCTTTAATGTCTTTAAAATATCCGCTATAGTCTTGCGTGTAGATATCGGCAAATCCTGCGGTTTCTGCAAGTTTGCGTAAATTTTGGTCTATTGATTGTCTTTGTATAGTGTCCATTTGTGTTAATAATTCTTGGAATTGTTGTGTTCTAATGTGATGTTGAATATCTGATTTTGAATAGATTCCTATTGATTGTAAGTCTATATTTGGGTTTCGAGCAATAGCGCGAATGCTTTCTGGTGAAAATTTTTTGAGTGATTGCATTAATGTGGGATATGGAGTGAGAAGATAATATTTATTTTCATCAGGGTTTAGTTGTACTACATTGTGGCTGTTTTCTGATCCACATGGGACTGCGGTATCCCAGAAATAGGTTCCTCGTGAAAGTGTATCCACGAAATGTACTTTATTCTTATAAAAGATAGGGATTCTTTTATAACATCGTTTATCTTCAAAAACGTATAGTGGTGATACTTTTTTAGTACAAGTATAAAACCATAAGATGTTTCCTTCATAGTCTAAAAAATTTGATCTATTTCCAGATAATAAGTATCCTGCATAGGGTATTTTTAATACTGCTAGTGCAAGTGATTGTAATATTTATGTACGTTCTAATTCGCATAGGTGGTGTAGTGTTTCTAATTCGGAGAGTGACATTTCTTGAAAAATTCGGCTTATTGTATAATCTAGTTTCATATCTAAATGAATATCATAGTGGATATTACCGAAATATGTAGTATTCATTAGTGATATTTCTTGTAAGCGTGTGCTTCTGGTGTCATGGGGTTTTAGATGTCCACCAGGTTGTCCGTTGCTTTTTTCAAAATTAACTGGTATATAGGATGTTCCTTCGTTTAGAGGATGACCTGTGGCATATGGGTCGATTTTTACTTTTCCAGTGGTCATGTCGAATCCTTTTTCGTATTCAACTAATATTTCAGAGTATTGTGTTCTGTGAAGTGGATTCCTGTATTTACATGCAAGTTCTGTTTCTTGATATATTTGAAAACGTGTCAATTTGTTTTCTATATTGTCTATGTTTCTAAAATTAGAACTTAGTTTTCGTGATGGATGGACTTGTTCATATGGAATTGATTGTATAAAATATTTTTCGTGAAATTTTATCATACGAGCGTGTATTTTTGCTACTTGAAATGTTGTACATGTATCTTCGGGGAACCAAACAATTGTTGCTTGTGTTCTCGTTGTAGGGTCGCAATAACCTTGATCATTTTTACAAGGTAATCGGATTCCTTGATAGATCATTGTATTATCTGATAAATCTCGTGTTAGTTGTATTTTTTCGAGTTGTATTTTCCAATCGAAAAACATTATTTCTTGGTATCCTTTATTTTTTGTGTCTGCTTTGCAGTTTGATGGGTCATTTATACCAATGTGTGGTATCCAATGTTTATCGTGTAGGTCATAGGTTAATCGTCCGTGTGCGCCGTTATACGGGTATTTTTCGTCTAGTTTTATATGTCCTTGGTGTCTTTCAAGTTGTGATTGATGTACGGAGTCTGGAAAAACTTGAAAATTAACTAACTTTCTAGCGGAGTTTTTATTTTGTGTGATGTTTAGTCTAAGTAATTCATTTTTACAATCGTCGGGATTGAGATGTAAAAGACGTTCTATATTGCTTTGATAGAATGATTCATGGTCAAGTCGGTTTTTGTTTCCATTCGAGACTTGTGAACAATGTACTTTCTTTTCGGAAAATGTTGCTGTGAATTTATAACCTGTAACTGTTGTTGCTCGGGCTTTTGAATAGAGTGTTGCTATTACATCTGTGGTTTCTATAGCTTGTGGTTCTGTTTCACATTGTGATACTTGATTTATTGCATATTTATGGAGTGTTTTTTGTTCATTTTCTTCACAGTCGTAATGTGTTACTAATAAGTCTTGTGGTCCTGTACGAGGGGAAGGGTTTATGTTTTGATTGGAGATTACTAGAAAAGGGAGTTGGAGAAAAACTAATAATTTTAGAATATACATGTGTATGATAATCCTGAGTATGGATTATAAAATGTAATGTAGCCAATTGTGTTTTTGGTATATCTGTCGTATTTGTATATTACTTCAGTAGTTATAAACGGTGGTGATAGTGATTGAGCTGTTATGTTAGGTGGATTTAATGGGTAGGGATGTTGGGTAATATTATTTAACTTAACTGTGATTTCAAACTTTAATTGTAAACTGTTTTGTTGGAGTATTTGAATATTGTGATCACGGATATCGTTGTGAATATCTTGGCGATATTGTAATCTATTAAGTGCCCAGTTATGAAGGCGGTTACTTTCTTGATGTTGTCCAAATAGTGGTGGAGGTGCTGTGAATGTATTCCAATCTAGTCTTAAAGGGATATTTATTGATGATTGTTCTCGATATCTGGCGTCGAGATTATTTGGAAAATTTAAGTTAAAGGGTGGTGGTGAAAACTGGCTTATTGATGGTGTTGATGGTAGTGATAATGTTTCTGGAAGTGATGAGGATGTTGTTGTATCCGTAGAAATATCTATGGGGTCATTGACTAAATTTGGTTCACCTTGTGTAAATGAATGTGTAGTCCAATATGGGAATCGTGATGTTTGGTTTGGGGGGTTAAAGGGATTTTCACGTATTTGTTCAGATGTTGGTGTTGAACCTAAGTAATCTGATGGTAGGCTTGAGGTGCTACGTTGTGAAAGAAGCGTAGGGGTTTCTGGTAATATACCAATGGGGTTTTCTGGAGTGTTTTGTGATGGGGATTGAGGTATATCAAAATGAACTCGGGGAGTTTGAAAATTTCTGTTTCGTCGAGGATGTATAATTTGTCTATTTATTTCGACTGTATTTTGGTTTTGACTAGAATTTTTTATTCTACTTAGTTCTTGTGGTAGTGTTGGATATAGGTTATATGTTGGTTCGCTTAAAGGTGCTTGTCTTTGAACTGGTTCTAGTGGTTCTGATAAACGAGCATGTCGTTCTTCAAAAGTGTATGGATTGTCTTGAAAAGAAATTCGTGTAGATGTTTGAGGGTTTTGAGTAGTTGAAGGTGGTGTTTGGTTATCTTGGGATGATGTCGGTGAAGACTGATTCTGTGACTGTTGGGTAGCAATTTTTGATGGTTTTTTGAATTATTACTTTAGTGAGAAATTTTGTGTTTATTATAATATTCTTCCAAAAAAAGAATTAGAAGGACTGTTGCTAGGGCAAATGTGAGGATTGCTTTCTTTATACATTTACAGATGGTCAAAATGAGGGATGATAAGAATGCTATGAAAATTACAAACAATAAAAAAATATCGGTTCTACTGAAAATTGTTCGTATCATTTAGACAAGTTGTATAAATCGTACCTGTGGATATAATCAAGGGTTTTGGAAAGTTGGAGGAATAGTTCGAGAATAGTGTAGAAAATTAAAAAAATGTTACAAAAAATGATTAGGATTATTAGAAAAGATTCAAGTATATCAAAAAGAAATATTATAAAGGTTTCAAGTATTGTAAAAAAATGTTTAAGATTTATGAGTATTTGAGTAACTGATTGAGAGAAAAGCATTTAAGAAATGATCTCTTGGTCGAATATTTTTTGCTGTTTGAGGCGATTTTCTAGTGTGGTCGGATTATTTATTAGTTTTTTGACAAGTGGGTTGAGTTTTGTAAAAAATTGTTGGGGGCAATTTTTATGGTGACTGGGAGGTCGTCTTTTTCTTTATTTTTGTTTGTCAAATGATCCGGGGTATGGTGAGATTTTTATACTTTAGGCTAATTAAAATGTTCATTTTGTTACTTTAGGCTAAGTTAACAAATTTGCTTTGGGGGTATTCGTGGTCTGAGTTGGGGAAATATTGTTGATCTTTGGGTTATTAGATAAGGGAGGGGTACGGTATTATGGTGATATTTATTTTAGTTGTCAAGTTGGAGTGGTTTGCTTATTTTTGACCTGGAGGTCGTAAAGTTATAGTTATAGATGTGCCTGGAGTTCTATATGATTCGTCTAATTGGTCTTGGTTTGAGTTAGAGAAAGTGACGGATTGGATGAATCCTATTGGTCTATTTTGAACTAGAATTATTACGTACTTGTCAGCATGTTATTTTGAAAAATGTAAATGAAAAATGTTTCGGAGGTTTCAAGATTGTGAAGTATAAAGTCTTAAAATTACTTTTTAAATTCTACTTTCTTTAATATTTTAGATTGGGGGATGAATATTTTATAGTTTTTACGTGGTTGATTTCGGAGTCTTGTTGTTTTTCTATTTTCTGATTTGTCGATTTGTTCTTGGGGTATTATTTGTTTGGTCATTTTTCTATTTTTTCTTTGTTTTGGAGATTCTTTATGGTTTTGTGTATTGTTTTTGGTGGCGATTGGTTTTGTGTTTTGATTTTCGGTGGGGTTATCATTTTGTTCTGTGTTTTTCAGATGTGGTTCATTTTGAATGATTTTTAATCCTGTGAAAGAATATAATTGAGTTAATTCGCGGAGTGCGTATTCTTTTGGGTAATAAGGTAATAGGTTGTTTCGGTGTTGAACGATTTCTTTTTTGTTTGAGTCGGTAATTTTATATGTGACATCAGTGGGTTTTGCAATTATTTGGTATGGTCCTTTTCGAAGGGGTTGTAATTTTTTAGAAATTCCTTATTGTGTATTAAAATTTGGTATTAAAACAAATGTTCCAATTTTTAAATCGGAGGCTGGTGTAAAACGTGAATTGATTTGTTCATTAATGTTTTGCCTTTGTAATAACTTTTTTGTTATTTTTTGATAAATTTCATTGTGTTTTTTATCTCTATTTAGAATCCATTCGGTGTGTGTACCGGAGGCTAGTTTAAGAATTTGTGGGTGATGAAAATGATCTTCATCGTGTGTATGTAAAGGTAGGTTATAACAAATTGAGTCTTTATTTGGTTGACAATAACCTTGTGCGTTTTTATGAGAATTTGCTGTAAACATTATTGGTTTGCGTGGCTTTTGGTTAAAAACCATTTCGTATGGTGACATTCCTAAAGTTGTCGTTATTTGTGAATTATATGCTAAGGGAAATAATTTTACATCTGCTGACCATTCGGTATATTTTGTATCATTTCTGTTGATGATACATCTAAGATATTCTTGTAATGAACGGTTCATACCTTCGACTAAGCCGTTTGTCCAAGGTGCATGAGATGTACGTGGTTTGTGTTTAATGTTATATAAATGACATAGTGTGATAATTTCATTATTTATGAATTCTGTACCGTTGTCTGTAACTAAAATTTCTGGTAGTCCGAATTTTGCTATCCAGTGTTCATAGAGTGTTGTGTAAGCGTAATAAGCGTTACAATGTGGTACTGGGTTAAGTGCTACATAATGTGTAAATGCGTCAACAATTACCATAATGTAGGAGTTTCCTTCTGATGAGGGTGAAATTGGTCCTTTGGTATCAAATGAGATACGATGGTTAAAGTACAAGCTTTGTCCTTTAAAATCTTGTTTTTGTGCTATTTGTTTTTGATTTGGGTAAGGTTTATTTAGTTGACATACTATACAGTCATTGCATAGTACTTTTATCCAAATTGGTGCATTTGGGAAATAAAAGTTTTGTATAAAATTTGAATATGTTTTTTCTGATCCAGAGTGTCCTTTAATATTTTGTGTATGTGAAATATTAAAAGCTATAAGAATCATACTTAAAGGGAGACATGGAACTGTAGATTCATTCAGGTTATACTCTAAAAGGTCTGTATTTTCGTTAATTGTTGTGTTGTTAAATTTGCGAAAGTATCGGAGGAGTGTTTTGTTTCCTAGAATGGTTGAATCTGCTTTGGTAGGTTTAGTTTTATATTTGTGCCATGATTTCAGTTGTCGAATTACTGGGTCAAGGTTTTGATATTGTTTCAGTGTTGAAATTGTAATTATTTCTGTTGGGGGGAGAAAAATGTTTTCGATTTCTAATTTAGATAAGGGTATTGTATCAAGTGGGTCGTGAAGGTCAAAAACTTGATTTATTGTGTACTTTGAATCATTTGTTTGTGGTCCTGATAAATTTATTTTATCAGTTAAATCTTCTTTTTCAATTAGTGGAAAATGGTCTTTCTTAGGCAGGTGTTGTTTTGTTCGTTTTTGTTGGGTGTTATTTTTTATCCATTGAGAATATGGGATTGGTTTGAAAGTTGATGTTCCAAGTAAATCAACTTCATAATGATTATTTTGACAATCTAAATAAAGTGGGAAATGTTGTAAACTATTTATTTGTGATTGTTCAATATCAGTTTTTACTGCATATTTGCATTCCAATCGGGGTGATGTTTCGTTTTCTGCAAGGTAGAATTTTATGTTTTTGGGTATTTCAACTGTTGTTTTTCGTGTAAGTAATTCAGGTGGTGTATTTCGACTTAAGGTATCTGGTAATGCAAGATTTTTTCCTGCAGTCCAAACTATATGTAAGTTTGGAAATTTCATTAGAATTAGTTGAAATCTGTAAACTCGGTGGTTTGGGTTAGATTTTTGTGTAAAGAGAAAGATGATTGGTTTATGGTCTGTGAATAAAACTGTTGGATGTTTTGATCCAAGTATCAGAAATTCATATTCTGTTAGTGTATATATTATGGCTGAACATTCTCTCATTAGAGTTGAGAGTCGTAGCTCTGCTTGAGTGAATAATCGAGAATTTGCTGATATGAGGTTCATTTTATTTGTACCATTATGTGATTGTAATAGTGCTGCACCGATGCCAAAGTTCGAAGCATCGCACGTTGCATAAAATGGTTGATTTGAATCTGGAATTGTGTTTGAAATTTGTTCAGTTAAAAGTTTCTTTATTTCTTCAAATCGTGTTTGATGTTCTGTGTTCCATTCAAAGTTATTTTGTTGTCTAAGGATGTTATAAAATGGTCGTAGATATAATTGCATTTTATAAACATATTTACTTAAAAAGTTTAACATTCCAAGAAATTCTTGGATTTTCTTTTTATTTGTTGGTGGTTGAAGTTTTTGAATAGCGTCAATGCGTGATTTCAATGGAGTGATTGTTTTTCTTTCTATATTATGTCCTAAGAATTTAACTCTTGTCAAAAAGAAGTGTGATTTATCGGGGGCGGCCTTCAGATTTTCGTTCTGAAGTATTTGGTGATATTTTTCTAAAACATTGAACATCTCGTCTTTTGTTTGTGATTGCATAAAAACATCGTCTAAATAGGTGATTGCGTTTTTCTTGAGTATCAGTGGTCTAAAAATTTTGCTCATAAAAGCTGAAAATGCTGCTGGTCCTATGGATATTCCATAGAATAAGCGGTTGAATTCATATTGTTGGTTTCCGATAACAAATTGTGTTAAACGTCGTGATTGTTCATCTAGTGGCATTTGATTGTATGCACTATTCATATCGGCGGTTGTAAAGTATTTGCCGTTTATTTTTGTTAAAATAACTTGTATTGGTTCAATGGGCCAATTACATTTTGATTCATCTATAAGTGAATTGAGGTATCTAGCATCGAGAACGATTTTTAATGATTCTCCTTTAGCTAGAATGATAACGGGGTTGATAAATGTGTTCCCTTTTGGTTGTTCTTCTTTATTAACTGGTGATATAATGTTGTATTGTTCTAAAATATCGAGTAATCTGTTCACTTTATCATGTAAGTGAATTGGTACTTTACTTGCTCTCTGTTTTTTGAAAACTGCGTCTGGTTTTAACGGGAGATGTAGTGATGAACAGATTTTTCCAACATCGAATTTTGATGTTGCATAGACTGATGAATATTTAATTAGCTGTTTGGCTAATTTTTCGAATTCGTCTTGTGTTATTTGTGAATGTTGGAAATTAAACATTGTTAAAAATTTTTGTTGGTCCTCTGTGTAGTTACTTATGTTGAATGTAGGTTTGAAATATGGAGTTTTTGTGAAATAATCCGTATTTCTGTTTTCGTTACTTATTATATTATTTATAGATAATTCTTCATTAAGAATTGTAGATTGGCAAATATCTAGTAATTGGAGTATATTATTTACGCGATAGGCTTTTTCGTGTATCGGTGATATTGTAGCGTTGGTTTCACAATATCCTAAAAGTCCTAAAGGTAATGTTACTTGGTAAGGTGTGTTGTTATAGACATGTAAGGAAATGATATCTGAATTCGAATTTTTCAAATATTTTATGGATGAGATTGTGATTTTGAAGAATTTGTGAATAGGTTTGAATTCAAAATCTGACATATAAAATTTTTGTTTGTTTTGTTCTTTATCATATTGGTGAACTTGTTTGATTGAAAAATTATAGATATTTCCTGATAGTGGTTTTAGGTGTTTTCTTTGTTGGTTAAATATCGGGTAGAATTTTGAAAAGAATGGTGGTTGTTTATTTAATCTTTGAAAAAATGTTAAGGATGTTTCTTTTGTTTTTGTATATTTATCTTTGATTAATATTTTACTATTTAGTATGTTAATTGTTGGTATATACTTCGAAATAAATGGTATTCCAATGATATTATATTTAATGTCAGTGATATGGAATATTTGTTTAAATGGCTTATTTAAAATTTTGCTTTGTTCCATTGTTCTGGTGGGGAGGAGAAATAATTGGATTTTTCCGTAGTTTATCAATGTTGATCCTTGTGCTGTTGCTAGTTTGCTGGAGGTTTCAAGAGGTGTTAGCTTTGGGTGTAAGGTTTTTATTTCATTCCATGTGGGGATGTTTATTATGTTTGATTCTGCTCCTGAATCAATTAAAAAATCTATTTCAAGGTCTGGTGGTTGAAATTCTTTATTTCTTGGGCTTTCTAAGAGAAATGGTATTGTCCAAATTTTTTCTTTGGGTTGTTCTTTTTGTATATTTTGATAAATATGGTTTGTATTCAAGCATTTTGTTTTGGTATTTTTATTGGTTTGATCTGTAGTGTTAATCTCATTTGTTTCTTGCGTCGTTGGTGTGGAATTTATGGGTGTAGTGTAATAATTTTGAAGAAATTCTGATTGATTTTCATATATGTGTGATGGAAAGGGTTGTTCATATATGACAGATTCATATTCATTTTCGACTTTTATCATATTGATAGAAAGAGTGTTTTCAGTATCACTTTCTGAATCTGATGATGTACAGTTTATTTGATTGAGTTGTAACGTATCAGTTACTGTGTCATCAATACCTGGAGGGTCTGATGTTGTTTCTGGGTTAGATTGTACTTGATTGATTTGTCTTTGATGTTTAGGTGTACTACTTCTGTGGCGATTATTAGAATTATTATAGTTATTATTATTCCGGTGTGGTGATTGGGAATAATTTCTATAACGATTATTATAACTTGAGTGTCGATTTTGTGAATTATTTCGCGATCTGTTTTGGTAATTATTGTTTGGTCTGTTATAGTTCGATCTATTATATGAGTTATTCCTTGATTGACTGTTCGGGTAATTCTGGTTTCGGTTGTTTGAATAACTTCTATTTCGATTATAGGAGTAGTTTCTATTCCTATTGTATGATGAATTTCGTGATTGGTTGTTTGGATAGTAGTTATTTCTTGATTGGGAATTAGATCTAGAAACAAATCGTTGTGTATTTGAATTTGATCTGGAGTAGTTATTTCGACTATTTGGTCTATTGTAGTGATTTTGTGATGAATTGTTCGTGTTTCTTCGTTCTGGTGATCTTCCTCTATAACTTGAGTTATATGGTGATTGATTTCTTGTATAATTTGTATTGTTCGGGAGTGGTTTTCCTGAACTGTTGTTGCTGTGGACTGTTTTGTTCGGTAGATTTTGATCTTTTTTCATGTATTGATAGAATGATTTATTTGGTTCTTTATATTTTTGAGGTTTATTTTGATTGTCTTGCTGTTTTTGTCTACATTCGGAAATACTATGTCCGTATCGTCGGCAATAATTACACCATTTTTTGAAAGATGGTTTGCCTTTAAAGTTTGGGTTCTTTTCATAAATATTGAGTATTTCAGTGATTTTTTCAACGAGGTCTGTCTCTGATTCCTGTATATTATTAATATTAGTGGGAGTCGTTTCAATTTTGTTAACGTATTGTAATTTCAGATTTTCCGTTTCTTCTAGTTTCATCGTGATTTCTGCTTGTTCTAATTTGTCTACTAGTTTTCGAAAATCTAAATCGGGTTCGCGAATTGAAGAAGGATGGGATGCTCTCTTTTTTATTGCTATTTTCCTTAATTGTGGTGTTAAGGTCATCATTAAGATTTCTGTCATCTTTGTGTTTTTATAGTCATGTGTATTTAATGAATATGCTTTTCGAACTAGTGTTTCGATTCGTACTGCTATTTGCTTGATGGTTTCGTTTGGTAATCTGCGAATTTCATTACATAAAACTCTTTGTTGTTGTTTGTTTCTTTCGGAGTCAAACATTTTTGAAAATTCTTGTGTAAACCTTTTCCAGTTTGATTTTATTTCTAGAGGTAGTACTGAAAACCATTTTTGGGCTGCGCCATCTAAGGTTGTTTGTATTAACGCTGTGCGTCTATGTATCCAATTTTGATGTAGTGGCGTATTAATTGGTTCAGGTCCTATATTTAAAATCAGGTTTGCTGTTACTGCATTTAAATAATCTTCTACAGAGTATTCAGGGTCTGTTCCTGTGAAAACCATTAAAGGTTTGTTTGATGTTATTGATGATCCACCCATAAGGTATGGATTCATTGTCATTTGTAATGATTCTGCTGCATTTGGCATTTGAGAAAAATTTGAAAGTTGGTTTCTTGTTATTTCATGTTGTTGGAGATAATATGGGAGTGGTATTTCATTTTGCATTTGTGATGCCTGATACGAGTGTGCAGTCATTGGATTTTGTTGTTGAATTGGTTGAAAAGATTGTGTATTAATTAGATTTTGTTGTTGAATTGGTTGTTGATGTTGTGCATCTATTGGTTGTGGAGAAAAATTTCTATGATTTGTACGTGTTCTCTGTATTCCTTGTCTACGATATTCTTGAGTATTTTGTGCAAATATATCTGGTTGTAAGAAATCATCATCTGAGGATAAATAATCCATTTGATAAGATGTCTGTTTTTTATTTTTATTTTGTTGAAAAAATGGGTAATTTTCATTGTGATCCTGTGGAGGATTTGTTTGGAAATTTATTGAATTAGAT
The DNA here is from genome assembly GCF_963678635.1 of Symsagittifera roscoffensis. Classification (NCBI taxonomy): domain Eukaryota; kingdom Metazoa; phylum Xenacoelomorpha; order Acoela; family Convolutidae; genus Symsagittifera; species Symsagittifera roscoffensis. Next base: position 32,098,330 of record NC_087069.1, on the reverse strand, counting down.
TGGGTCATTGGGTTATCCCAATTTCGAGATCTTGTATATTGGTTAAAATTTCTTTGTGGTTGATTATATGTTTTTGATGGATGTGTATAATTATAATTATGGTCTGCAAAGTTGTTTCTAGTGAATGTTTTGCGTGTTTTTGATGGTATTGTCATGGGTCTGTATGTTTGGTAATCCATATGTGAATATTTAGGGGCAACCGAAGGTTTAACGGTTGATTGTAAGGTTACCTGTGTTTGTGAAGGATTTGTATTTCTTGGTGTTGTTAAATTTGGGCATATTGGTGAAATACTTTGTTGTGTAGTTGTTGTGTGTACAATTTCTTCATTTATGAAGTGTGATGGTGTCTGGATATCTTGTTGAGTAAGATTCCTAGTTCCATTGAGGTTTTCATTGTGTATAACTGTAGAGTTTAAACTATTATTTTGTGTATCGGGCAAAAATGTATTATAGTTTAATGGTGTTGCATCAATGGTTAATGGTATTACTTTTACATAATCTCTTATGTAAGATATCGTACTTATTGCTTGACTTGAGATTGATTGTGGGAAGCTTATAAATGCGGGATGAGACCATTCGGGGTCCCAAACATAATCTGATTGTTCTGTGATAGCGGTATCATCGTTCGAGTTTTGGGGTCTAAAATTTTTTCTTGCTTGTGCAATTAAATCAATATTGTGTGTGAAATAATCTATTATGAACCATGCCAAAATTTTTTGTAGATCGTGTTTTGTATGTTGTGAAACGTCGTCTTTCGTGAAATTTTCTTTAATGATGTTTAAATAACTAGAGAGTAGTGTGATTTCATGTCGTACTTTCAAATGTTTAGATGTTTCTGTCGGTGAGACATTTGTTATTGGGATTTCGTTTTCTAATATCGAAATATAACTATATATTATTGCGAAAACTTCATTGGTGAATATGGAGTTTGCTCTTTGTGAGTTATGATATTGGATGCTTTTTATATATTCTGAAAAAACTTTTGAAAATTCTAAATCAAGATCGTCTGTTTGAATTGTATATTTTCTATTATTATGGTTTGGTGAGGTGAATTCTATGGAGTAGATTCCATACTGTTGTGTTATGTTGCATATATCTTTTAAGTAGTGGTCTATGATTTGTCTTTTGATTTTTATATCGGGGAACTCTGTTTTACATGGACTGATTCCGGGTTCAAATAAATTTACGAGTAAATTTTGACAAAATATGTGCTGTCCTCTATCAGTATCTGCGTCTACTATAAAAGGAAAGATTTCATCATCATCTGGAGTTTCTTCACCTGGAGTGTGCGTTGAGCTCATTTTTTCGTTCTATGACTGTTAATATGTAATTATCAATGTGTCTAATTGGTTGATTCCAATTGTATAAATGTACTGGTTTGTGTTTATACTGCTTTTTTATTCTTCTTTTTCCTCTTTTTGATGAATTTGAAGTTGTTTCTGAGTCAGAGAAATATAATTGATCGTGTATTGGGCAATTTTTATCTATTGATTCTTTTAGTTTGTAAAGTTCGTCTAAACTGTTGGTTTCTGATTCTGAAAATGCGTTTCGATTTTTTGAAAATCTTTTTCGTGTTATTTGTCTTTGTTTAGTTATTATTTTTCTCTTTAGTGTTTGTCGTTTTGTTCGAATGTATCCAACTGTTTGTGTATGAGGTGTGATTACAAGGTCGTATTTTTTGTTATCTATTTCACAATTGTGTAAAACGATTGTTTGTTTATTTCCTAGGTTTTTAAATGACATAAGGTTTAGAATGACGGATGCAAAGGGTTGTTAAATGATTTCTATTTTCCTAAACTGTTAGTTCTTACGATTTTTTGGTTAGCTTAACCTGGGTCTGTTTTTTCAGGGTTGGAGAGAAAAGTATATCGATTCCGAAGAATGATTTTTTACTTTCTCGTGGCTAGTATAAGTTAAGGTGTTAACTTACTTAATCTTACTTAGGGGTAGTGATTGTGTTCAAGGGTTGGAGAATAGTAAATCGATCCACAAGGTTCAGGTATAATTAGAACGCGAGTAGTTCGTTAGATACTATTTTAAACTTACTAAGTCTAAGATTTATCCTGGGTCTGGTAAGAGGGGGGGTCAAGTGAAGGATGAATAACCGAAGTTCTTCACTGTTTATCCTAATTTGAATGATTAGTTTTGTTTAAAAATTTCTATTAGTTTTAGGTCTTTAGAAAGGGTTGGGTAGTGAATCGACGTTTGAGGTCGTTAGACACTAATTAAGTGGGTGGGGGAGAACAAAGTTGTTCTGTTTGATCCAAGGATAAGCCTTGATGATCAAATTTGAGATTTAATTAAGTAGAAAATGATTTAAGATCCAAGGATAAGCCTTGATGATCTGGTTTTAAAATTAAGTGAATTTAAGTTTTAATAAAATTTTAAATGTGTGTAAAGGAAAGATTTAGTGTTTTGATGATATTAGTGGGTTTATGATTGCTGTTATGTTTTAGATGATGGAGCTGGAACAACAGGATGATTTATGATTACTAACCATTTATTGTCATGCTACTAATTTTTATTTTTTTATTTTTCAATAAATATTTTTCAAACATGTTTTGTATATTACTGCAGAGTTTTGGGAAAACGATCTTAGATCTTTTTATCAATCGTTATTGTATATTAATAATTTTGTTTAGCGCCTGAAATGATTTTGAAGATTAACTTCAAGGTTTTATGTTTGCAAATGAAAATCTAAATTCATTGCCAGTAATATTCTAAATATAAAAGTTTGTTCTGGTTTTTGCCTAACTATCATATAGCTATATGGCAAGTTTCTACTTTGTCGTATGTCGTCTCTGGTTCGAGGTCTTCTTCCAATTCCGGGTAGTTCTGTTATGGTTCGGAATATTGGCTCTGATCTATTGAGTCGTAGAGACATTTCGATTAAATTATTGTCGTATAACATTTTTTAAATGTTTTTGTCTAATTTCTAATCTATTTTGGTTAATTCTAAGCTATTAAGGTCTTGTTCGAGACTTATGGTCGCACCAGATGAGTTAGGACCGAGTTGGTTAACTCATAGAGTAATTTCGGATAGGGTACACCGTCTGCTCGTCACGCTATCTTATTTTCGGCCGGATAGATTCGTGCAACTTCTTAGTCTAATACCGATCCTAGTCTTACTCTTATACTATCTAGTCTCAGGTTGTTTAACTAGTCTCTGCTAGGCTCAATAGATCTAGGGTATACTGGTTTATTGCGGTTGCTGAAGTGCTCGGGAGAGTCCAACTAATTTCTAAGTTAAATTCAAATCTCTCTGGTGCTGAAATTACAAGTAACTTCAGCACTTACAAATAAGTGGGTTGTTAGTTAGATGGATCATGATTGGTTAATATTAAATACTTTACATTGGTAAAACATTTAATTTATCCAATCATAAAATATAGTTTAGATCAGGTTCCAATTTCCCAGTTGATCAAAATTAAATGGTTGATTAAACTTTCTGTAGTTTGATTACTTTTCTTTTGATTCTTTTTCCTAGGAATTGAATGACAGTTTGAGAAATGTAATTTTCATATGATTTCAATCACCTTTTTTCCCTTTTTGCATGACATTGTTCATGTTATCCCAAACAAACGGTTCTGATTGCATTTTTGATTTTTGTTCATGATATTATTTTTATCAGTTTTGTTTTTATTCATTTTGCAATTCTCAAACTTTTTCAGTTCTTTTTGCGAGTGCATGTTACTTACTTCTAATTGGGTACTACCTGATGTTTTTTTTGTATTTGTTGTTGAACCTTAAACTTCCATTATCCCCTCCAATTGATCTAGAGGTAGCGTATGCGCTTTTCTAAAGTAAGGTCTGAAATTAGACCCCCGTTCTGACCTATTTTCTTACTAAGTTAGAAGTCATTGTCAAGTCAAGTCCATGTTTTATCTTTGTCGCATTATCGGCCGATGGAATTTTTTCTGGTTTAAACATTTCACGCTACAAGGTACAGTATTTCTGTTTTTGGTAAAATAACTAAATCGGATTTTTGAAATTTGTTTTATTTTTCTTTCATTTTTTTGGTTTAATGAATTTGATTAAAGTTTTACTTGTTTGTCGCCTAATTGTGCATAATGTAATGGGTTAAAGGTGATTATTTTGAATAGTTCGGAAGATGTTTTCTATATAACATTAAATTGTAAAACTTAAAAGCTGACAATTTTTTTCTTGTAATACATTTTTATAGCATTTTTGTTTTTGGCTCAACGGGGACGTCTACCAAAGTTTTTTTTTTGGGCTCAGTCGCTGCTTGTTGGTGAAAAATTTATTTATTACGGGTGTTCGTTGTTCTCAACTGTTTTTCTTTGCATTTTTTCTATTTTTCATAGTAATTTTTATTTGCTAGCTTTCTTTTAATGCTATGCTTGCGTTGTATTGCAAGCGTTGCGAATCTCCAATTTGCTTTTTTGACTCACAATAGAACCTTTATTGGCTTACCTATAGTCTTTTTTTCTGAAGCGAAACTATTCCGAGTTAAAGACTTCGTCTAGGAAGTATGAAACAGCAGTCCTGGTTTCATACTTTCAATTTTCAAACTGTTTTTTATCTTCATCTAGTTTCTCAAAAAAAAAAACAACTATTTCTGATTTGTTGTTTCTCCTATGATGGCGATAACAATTGAAATGATTCTGTCCAAAAAATTTCAGTTGTCAAGAAATTTTTCAACAAATATCAGATTCGAAGAACCCTTTTTTGATTAAGTGAGTTTGTTTTGTTTAATTGATTTAAGGTTCATTTATTTTTCTTGAACATTTGCCCATACTTTTTGATAACTGTTGATATCTAGGTAAACTAAAAATCAACCGATCTTTATCAAGAAACTGAAATATTTCAAGGATTTCTCGAACTGGACTGTAAGTCGAACCTTCCGGTTGAACTAATTTTTCTCTTTGAACTTGTATTTTTTAATGAATTTTCAAAAGTACTTTTGTAATGCTACGTCGCTTTTTTTTCTACTCAATTCATTTTTATAGAGGATTTGTTTTGTTTGATCAAACACTCTGAAGATACAGAGCAATGAACAGTAGCAACAAGCAAATTTTTGAACTCAAAACTTCAATATGGTGTTAGATCGTTCTTGGTGCTATTCGGCTTTTTTTAGCTATAAATTTCAAAGAACAGAAACTTCATAAAAACAGATTTAAGTTTTTTTGAAATTTTTCAAAAGCAAAACCAAATTATCAGAGTACCAAAAACTTGGTAACAAAAACTGTCTGGTTATATCAATTAGAATCGAGAGCAAAATGAGGCTCATTTTGCAGCAAATCTACCAAAATCAATTCGTCCGTTTCTTTGATGAGTATCCATATGACTCATTTTGGGTTTCAGAGTACTTTAATTTATGAAATATGAATTCAAAGAGGTCTCCAGTTTCAAGCAAAGCTTAAAAAAACTAACCCAGAACTAATAAAAAACAGCGTTCTTAAAACAAATTTCTGCTTTTATTTTTGTTTACTAAGAAAATATCTGGAAATTTATAACCTTTCATAGTCCACCTAATGGCAGTTCTCAGCGTCAATGTTTAATTTTTTTAGAGAATGTATGCTGGCTTTCCAGTGAATGGAGTGTTTCCATATCTAAAAGACAAAGCCAAACAGCTATCTCGAAGAAAACAACAACTGGAAAACTGACACTCATTGGAAAATTGAGCAACAGAACAAAATTGTCAATGTTTGAAATCAAATTTCATAGTTACCTGAAAACAAAAAATTTTAGTCGTAAAATTGTCATAAATGACGTTCTTAAAAAAACAGCGTTCTTAAAACAAATTTCTGCTTTTATTTTTGTTTATTAAGAAAATACTTGGAAATTTATAACTTTTCATAGTCCACCTATGGCAGTTGTCAGCGTCAATGTTTAATTTTTTTTAGAGAATGTATGCTGGCTTTCCAGTGAATGGAGTGTTTCCATATCTAAAAGACAAAGCCAAACAGCTATCTCTAAGAAAACAACAACTGGAAAACTGACACTCATTGGAAAATTGAGCAACAGAACAAAATTATCAATGTTTGAAATCAAATCTCATAGTTACCTCAAAACAAAAAATTTTTTTCATTAAAAAATTGCAAAAAAACAAAATGATTAAAGTTTTTCCAAATATGAAAATTGCATGACTAGCATTCTTCCATAAAAATGCGTGGTGCAAATCAAAAGAGAGAAATAATTTTTGAGTTTTGCTTGGAGTTTTTGCGTTTGTCCTGGAGCACAAGGTCCAAAAATTTTTTCAAATGAGAAAAACCCATAGTTTAAGTAGCAGTATATTCACAGATAAACTGCATTAGAAGACTCGCCTTCTAAGATGGCCTAAGAAAAATCCCATATAAATAAAACAAAAAACAACATAACTTTTTTTATATGTCTAGAAAACTTCTACTTCGAAAAAACCATTGTGGAAAATCGTAGAACCAATTTTGACAGAAGTCTTAGATTTTTATCATGTATGGTTTTTATACAAAATCCTGATTTTTACGAATCATAATCATTATGATTTTTTGTTTTTTTTTGTCTACAAAACTGAGTCTAGACTGCGTTATAAAATAAAAGCTACAGTTACCATTTATAGCCATACAGTTTCATTATGGAAGAATGCTTGCCATGCAATTCCTATCTATGAGAGTTTCATATGATTAGCATTTTTCATAGACAAATTATATGGAATAGATTGATTAGCAATTTTAGTGTATGGAGATCAAATCGGGTATTATACAGGCCATCTTTATTCAATTTTTGAATCAGTTGAAAAAAAAATTATCATCCACAGCAGCAACTTTTGATATTGTCCATAAAACCAAGTTGTTGGCTAAGTTTCAAACAAACCATTATGAGACCAAACTGTGCCTTAGATAGGCGCACAATTTGGTGTGTGTAGGTCTCTGGAATCAAGAGACAAGTCTTTAGACATGTTAAAGTTTTGTCGAAAAGTTCAAAGAAAACGAAAGAATCCGCTTAAAACGAAGGACTCCGCTTAAAATTCTCAAAATGTACAGTTTGGCCTCGTATTGTTAAAGATTTTGGGTTATTGCATTCAGGATCAGCTTCTGCGTATTTTTTTGCACGAAAACTTCTTGACTTCAATATGATGATCTATTTTTTGTGTACTGGTCATCGTTTTGACATTTTCAGTTGTAAGCTTTTGGTTAGAATCGCACGCACGCCCTCGTTTTTGTGCCTTCTATAGAAGAAAACAAAAAATAACTGGAGAATAACTAGAGCTTCGTCCAAATAGAGAAAGCCAGTCAATTGGTCTTCAATTGCCGACAACACTTCCGTCTTACGGTGGCATCAAAAATATGATCCATGCCGTTGCCCAAGATTTGGAATTCAGGTCTGCAACACGATGAGGGGAACAGTTCTGTAACGCTGCACAGCTCTGTATAGTTGTTGATTCCACAGCACTCAGAGTTTTGTTGAAGCATATCCCAAGCGCTCCCATTGTTTTCTTTATAGTTGTAGTATTCTAGTTGTAGCTATAGCTGTTTCTCATGGAATCTTCAAGCCAGCCTTCGATTCGGTCCTCCAAATAAGTTACCCGTTTCAGATAAAGAACTAACAGAGCAATTTGAAGTACAATAGCAATTGGTTGCTGCAAAGACAACAATCCGATTTTGACGAAGGATTTTTCCCGAACAAAACATCCAAAAAATCCAGATCAACTGCTGTATACACCACAAAACTGAAAATCGTAGCCACTCTATTAGCGATGAATCTCATTTCGTCCACCGTACATACGATATCTTCATTCTAGATGCATACAAGTCCAAAACCAAACCAGATAAAAATATCCAGAGCAAAAAAAACTGACATTCGGTGTCTATCTTGTCTTGTTCATACGTATTACATTACGCCACAGCAATTGGGGAAAAACATCGTGAAAGAGGTAAGACAGCAACAAAACGATATATCTCATCTAGTTGCCCATGGATAGGTTTTGTTTTCTTTTTTGTCTTCTTTGTTTTTTTCTTGTTTTATAGGTTTAGAATACAAGACATCATAACAAGCAGTAGCTGTAATAATGCCATAATTATTCCAACAGAGAGTACAGTGTATTAATAGTCATGGATTCCCAATTCTATGGAAGATTTACAGCCCAACCTGTAGACGTGCTCAGTAATGACGTCTGAATTTCAATGGAAGAAGTCAAGCTCGCAAAAAATTGACTGTCTAGAGCGGTTTTGGGCGCAATCGAGAAAATCGGGCTTACAGCACGACTGCAGTATGGTCAACTTGCCATTTCCCGACAGATCCGTACAGTTGTTATTACCACAACAGTTATGTCGATTTTGATAAGCATTCCATGAATTAACATTGGACGGCAATGGCATGGATTCGATCAGCCATTTTCGACTTATTTGAGCTCAAATTCAAACTTGTGCTACATAAACCAAATCATTAAGGAAATCTCGAATGCTTTCCCAAACACCTGAAGAACGCCAAATTTATGTCTATCTGTTTTGTTTTCTCCATAAATTGCAGCCACCCATCCAATCACAGAAAAGTAGAGAATGGTTCCCATTATAATAGGTGTGACCAAATTACAGAAGTTGGAATGAACAAAATCAAAGAATCAGATGCAAGACCGAGAATAAAGAATAGGCAAATTAATAAGGAAACCCAACTGCAAAAAATAAATATTGAACCCCAACAAAAACAACTTTCCAATAACCTGGTAACTTTTTATAGAGACGTGTAGACATAATAGAAATAGTCTCAAACAAGCACTAGTAAATGCAGAAACAAATGGTTTTGCCTACACAAAAATGATCAAAAATTGAGCGAAGATTCAAATTGAATTATCAGTTAAGCTTCAAATTATAAGAGTTCTCACAATACTCAATCAAAACTAAGAGAATATAATTCAGATGACAAAATCGTTTGTCAACTGTGAAAAAACATGATTAAAATATTCTCTGTTGTGTTGTAATTCACCCGAGTCGAGGTCCCAGGCTCATGTCCAGACCTTCGCGACAAAATTTTGACATAACCAGACTTTCCAGACCAAAATTAGGCATGTCCAGACTTTGGCGACCAGAACCTGGCGTTTCCAGACTTTTGTGATCATGATGATCCGTCGCGACTTTCGCGACCGAGGCGGATACGGAGCGATCCTGCGGCTCAGAAAACGGCATGACCGGCGCGACCAAACTTAGTCATTTCTAGACTTTCCATACCTAGATGGAGACGGCGCGACTTACAGATCAACATAGAGACGGCGCGACTTGAAAAAAAAATTCAGGGCTTTCGCGACCGAGGTGGAGACAGCGTGACTTTCGCGACCAAGGTGGATACGGTACGACTCAGGAAACGGGCGACTCAAAAAGTTACGGCGTGACGGGCGTGGCAAGCACGACCAAAAAGTGCACTTTCAAGACTTTCGCAACCGAGGCGGATACGGCGCGACCAAGAATCATTTCATCGCGACCGTAGTGAAAGCGACGCGACTTTCGAGTTCAGAGTGGAGACGGCGCGACTTTCCAGTCCCAGGCGGAGACGGCGCGACTTTTCAGATCAAGGCGGAGACGGCGCATCTCTCCAGACCGAGGCGGAGATGGCGCGATTAAGAAACTATTCTCTGCGACCGCGGTGGACGCGGCGCGACTTTAGCAATCAGAATGGAGACAGCCCAGACCACGGTGCATATGGCGCGACTTTCCAAAACAAGGCGGAGACGGCGCGACTTTACAGACCGAAGCGGAGAGGGTGCGACTTTCCAGATCATCGCGGAGACGGCGCGACGAAGAATCAATTCCTCGCGACCAAAGCGGAGATGACGCGACTTTCCAGACCAAAGTGGAGGTGGCGCGACTTTTCAGACCAAGACGGCGCAATTTTCCAGACCGAGGCAAAGACGGCGTAACCAAGAACTAGTTCTTCGCCACCGTGATGGATGTGGCGCAACTTTAGCAATCAGAGTGTGGAGACGTCCCTGACCAAGGCGGATAGGCACAACTTTCCAGTTCAAGGCGCAGACGGCGCGACTTTCCGCACCAAGACGGAGACGGCACGACCAAGAATCTTTTCCTCGCGACCGAGATGGAGACGCCTCACTTTCCATACCAAGGCGAATGCAGCAGAACAAATAATTGTCAACACTGCGTAGATTTTTTCTTCTGCCCAACGCTACAATTTGTATATTTTTTCTGGTGTCGTTTCAATTTATTTAGAACAGTTTTCATGTTCTGTGAGGATTTTTAGAAAAAAAGACAACTCGATGCTGAAATCTCAAAAATCACCCCCTTTCATCGTTTTTCTGTGCATTTGTTTTCATTCCAGATTTATTTGAAATTGCCAAATTCTGTTTCTCGAAAATAAAATTTGAAAAACGTCAACTTATTTCAAGAAAATTGGAAAAGAGAAATTCATACATTTAGATCCTCATAAGTTTTTTTTAATTGAATACTGTTTTTAATAAAACGCTGTCCTGAAATTAATAAAATCATGGATCAGTTTTTACAAAAAGTACAAAGCAGGCAGAAAACATTCCAGTTTGAAAAAGTCATGCAATTAGGTTCCCAATAACTTTTTAAAAGTTCTGATTTCAGTTTTCTCTGTTTTCATTTAAAAAATGGTCTCAAAAAATCAAATGATTGTTCGGTTTACTTGTAATTTTTTTATTGTCCATTGAACCAACAGTGCAGCTTGAGTTTTTCTTTTCAAAAAAGTTTGAAACAGATTTGTTTATTGGTACAATTGGTTACTTCTTGTGAAATAAATTGCTTGGTTGAATATATACATGTGATTTTAAATTCACGCTGCATTTCACCAATTTTAACAAACAGAATTCATCCCTCAAGAATGTATTTGATAAATTGGCAGCAAATTTCAAATAAAAATCAACCTCAGTACTAAGATGTGATTACTGAAGAAGTAAATGGCCACTGATTACAACTAGAGAGCCATATGCCGAAGTGTTGGCGTGCTTTATGATTACCTGACATTTTTCGACTTTGCTCAAATTTGTTCGACTATACCGGACATTGTTCGACTCTTTTTGACTTTGTTCAACTTTATTTTAAAGCTTTCGATTTTATCGGGAATTAGCTTTGCTCGTGCGGCGTCAAGGATCCGATTGAATTTATCATATAGTTTTTATTGAAGCACAAGATAGGTTAAAGTTTGGTAGGGACCCGGGTCGAGGTTGCGGACTTATGTTGCGATCATTGCAACTCATTATTAGTATCTTGCGACCATTGCGGCTCAAATTGGGTATGTTGCGACCATTGCGACTCAAAATGGGTAAGTTGCGACTTGGTGCGACCGAAATATTTGTGTGACTTTGATTTCTATCAGTAAACAACAAACAAAAAGTATTTCCGAGTCAAAAATTATCCCCTATAGTTAATTACAGATGTTTAATTCAGACCACGAAATCATAATAGATTTCGTGGTCTGAATTAATCATCTATATTGAAACATAATGGATATTTTTTGACTCGGAAATACTTTTTGTTCGTTGTTTACTGATCCAAATCTATCGGGCTTGTGATGCAGTCCAGTTTATATAAGGACTGGACTACTTAAATTATTTAACAAAAACCACTAAAATCCCATTTAATCGATTATAAGTTATTATTTTTGGCACCCAATTTTGTTTATTTTGTCAGTATAATCCCTTATAATTGAAAATCATCCAATTTCTTTCTAAAACTTTAAAACTTTTTTTTGTGAAATTTTTGCAAACTTCGCACTTGTTTCAATTTCACTTTTTTTACTGTTGTAACAATCAAATTAGTGAAAATTCAAACACGTTCAAGTGACCCCATCCCCATGCTTATTAAAGTTTACCAACCCCATCCCACGTTTGGATCGCTCAAATGATCAAAATCGGTTTAGGCCTGTATTAAATTGGCCAGATTCTCTCCTATTGCGTCTTTTGTATGTGCCTATCTGTGTTGAGGGTGAGAAAGACCCGACTGTTTTTTCAGTCTCAATTTTTTTCGACTGTGTTTAATTTTATTTTCCTTTTTTTCTGCTTATTAGGTTTTATCTTATATTAAATCGACTTATTGACATTATATTAATTCATTCGACTGGCAAATAAAGTTATGTGTGTGTGTTTTGAGGGTGAGGGGCCCACTTAACTTTTTGTAAGTTCTATGTGTGGTTGATTTTTTTGGCTTAAAGGGTTTCTGTTAAGGTATTTTTGGCTTATTTATCGATTGGTAATTTTCTTTTGATGTTAATTTCACAATCTATTGTTTTGGCATGTTTTTGTTTCAGCACTAGCTTTTTTCATTTTGAGAGATCTAGTTTTTTCAACATTTTTTTTTCTGCTGATCTAACTCATGTTTCGCCGTTTCAAAGACCAAAATTTTTTTAGTTTCATTTACGTTTCCTGAGACGACATAGGACTTGGGAAATTTTCTATGGTTCGAAATGTTCAAACTCAAAGAAATCAATTTTATTTTTTTTTATTTTTACTGAGGTTTTCATTCTATTTTTGGACTAACTGCCTTGCTTTTGTGTTGTATCGATAGTCATGCAAAAATCAAGTTCAACTTGCCTGTTCGTCAAATTTTTCGACCAAAATTTTCCTATACGTTTACAGCAGTAGCATTTTTCAAAGCTTTGCTCTAATGCGAGAAGTATCGGAGTTCATTGGGCCTTTTCTCAATTCAAATGGAAAACAAGTTTTGCTCTTCTAAAGCCAAATTAAACATGACATTTGTTTCAAAATATTTTTGAACCAGGTAGGTTTATTTCAGAAAAAAAAATTTCAGATTTAAGATTTCCCAGGTGAAGAAAATAACGTTTCAATTATGATTTTGTAAACTCAAATAGGTTTTACAAAAAACTGTGATTATTTTTGAATTTGACTTTGTATGTAGGTTATGTTTTTTTTCTTAGAGACTCATCTTATTCAAGAAAAAAATATAATTAGATTCAGTTTCCAGGAATTTGTACTCACGATTTTTTTTCTAAATGAGATTTTTGAATCAATTGTAGCCTCAATCTAGCGCCCTAATTGGCTAAAAATACAAAAAAAATATACTTTCAAAACCGTATTTTTGGCTTGCACCCAGTCCGACTTCTCTTTTTAATGTTTCTTGAGACATTATGAGAAGAATGCAGTTGAAAATCAAGCACGCCCTTGATATTGCACTGTTCGCTACCGAACTAACTTTTCTACTGATGCCAACTACCCGAATCGAGGTGCTCACTTTATGTTTTGATGAGGAAGAAGGAGAAAAGTTTATTTATCAAAATCATATAGAAACAAACTACAATCATCTGTTTACTTTCAACTAGTCAGAAAGAATTGATATCGAACCATTCAAATCAGTACATGAAGTTGGAAAGGATAGACAAAATGCTCATTGCGCTCCTATTCAAGTGCTACCCTCTTTCGACCGTCTCGACCAGAAATTAGTATGTTTAGACCGTCTCTTCCAATAATTGGTGTGTTTTGACCATCTCGACCGAAATTCGGTAACTTTCGACTTACTCGACCAAAAGAATGTGCGTGACCGTCCTCGACCCAAGCAAGATTTGTTTCGACCGTGTTCGACTAAATAAATGTGCTCGACGGTGCTAGACCCATCAAAATATATTTTGACCGTTCTCAACCAAAAAAATGGCCTCGACACAAACATAAATTATTTTTGGTCGTACTGGACCAAAAAAGTGTGCTCGACCTTGCTCGACCCAAGTAAGATATTTTTCTACTGTCTCGATCACAAATAATGTGCTCGACCCAAGGAAGATTGTTTTCTCTGGAAAAGATGAAATAGTTTTTTGTTGTCTCTTAGTGAAAACGCACAGTGCTGAAAGTTTTTTCCGAACTTCGGAGATGAAAAGAATAGATTTTTAGAAGTTAAGGACTTTATTAACTTCAATGTCATTTATATAGCTCACATTTCACAAATTAGGACTGTTCTGAGTGTGTCTTTGCAAAAGTTTGCAATGAAGTCTATTTCGACCATTCTTGGGGTATGTTTCGACCGTGCTCGAGGTGTGTCTCGACCGTGCTCGACTTTGCTCGACCGTGATAGACTGCCCTTGACCATGCTCGAATGTACTCGACCGTGCTCGAGATGTGTTTGAGTTTGTGCTCGACCCAAACCCCTGTCTCCCCTATTGCTTTTTCGGTCGAGCACTGACATGTGCTCGACTTTGGAAGCCGAAACAGAAAGTGAGCACCTCGACCCGGGTACTATTGACAAATGTTTTCAAAGAAAAGATGACCATGCATTCAAATGAACAGAAAAGATTTGATACATTTCTAAAACGAGTGACTTTTTTTGCAGCAACCATTTGCTTAATTTCGTCGCTGGAGCCATGAATAACCAGTCTAATTGTAGCTCAACCGCAGAGAAAACAATTGTTTCAGCTTTAAACTTGGGATCAAGAGAATTAGAGTGAGGATTTGGAAAGCAAAGTAGTAGTCAAGTATACCGAAATAGATGTCAATCGAGAGATCTACGTCCCTAGAACATATTTTGATAGGCATTTTTCCATAGTATGAAATTGTATGATAAGAATTTTTTGTCAACCCGGTAGTGAGGAGGAAAATTTAGGTTTTTGTATGCACTAGTTACTAAGTAAAATAGCCATGTATTAAAAAAATTGGCTTTATGTGTTGTATTTTGAGTTTTTTACAGAAAAAATGTTTTGATGGGCTTCGACTCTGGCTAAATTTTAGAGCCATACCTGATAAACTTCCTAACATCTAACTGAATTGACAGAAATCATCAATTTGGCAAATGAAACAACAATGCAAATTATTTCTCAGCTTTCACTTTGTTTTTTAAATATTCAGCCCAAAAATAAACGTGTCAGGATTATGAGCCATTTCATATTGCACTACCGATGAAAAACAATGAGACAAGAAAAAAAAATGCTGGGGTTAAACTGTTGGAGCCTATTGTCTCAGTTGATTAGCCTGACTCTTAAGTTTTATAGCCCATTTTAAGTTTCATTTCACTTTTATTTCAATAAATTTGGCAAAACTCCTCGTCCAATTTAGATTTCATCTAGATTCCATTTATCTGATATGTAGTTACACTACTTAAGTTGTGGATTGACCCACTTAATTGTTAAATTATTGAGGTTTTATATTTGCTCCTTGTCTACCCGCCATGGATCGAAACCCGAGTTAATGACAGCATCTTGTTAATTTTTATTCCTTTTTTTGTTTTTTCTACACAAGGATCATGATTTTTAAAACAGGTTATAAACACATGATAAACACAAAAAAACTATCTCATGTTTGGAGATTCTTCCTCTCGCGTGTTTTCTTGAGCTCAAATACCCTAGTGTTTTTTATACGTATTCTCATTTGAAATACGAATGTGGAAACACGTGAAAACATTTAAGAAATTATAAGACATGAGTACTCATCAACAATTAAATGCAGATAGTTATTCAACATGAAACCACCAACAGAAGAGTTGTTTGGATTTGAGTTGAAAATTTCACTCTCAGAAGAAGTAGTATTCAATTAAACAAATTTTTAAAATATCAGATTTTATCTCTTTCTTCTAATCTAAAAATCTCTTCCAAGCAAAATAGATTTAATTCAAAATCGAACCGACTCTATAAAAGCTACGAGTGAAAAAAGGGGCAATGACCTGAAGGGGCAAGGACTATGACCCGAAAGCGATATGCTATCTCAGGCAGTACCCGGGTTGACCTCCATCCCGGGTTGACCTCCATCTCGGACGCACCCCTCAGGGATTCGACCCCTAGCCGACCCAAAAGTTCCCCCTTTGTATTAATTCCCCTATAAAGACATCACTCGATAGGCAGCTAGCTAGAATTTTTGGTGTTCTTTGAAGATGAGATTTCTTATTGCTTTGAGTTATTTAAATAATAATAGAATCTGTTCCCTTCTTGAAAACGAATTTATTTACTTTTTGTTTTGAGATATCCATTTTTAGCTGACTGACCCCAATAATTTTTCGGAATGCGCCTTATATATTGGACGCCAATAAAAGATGCTCCAAAACGCTATTTTTGTGTTGTTTTTTTTTCAAATTTTTCCCTGCGGCGCTGAAATTTTGGCTAAAACAGTGTCTTGTTACTGCTTTGGGAGAGCTCGGATAAACATTTTGGTCAATCTAAAAAAAAAACAACAAAGTTTACAAAACTTTTTTTAAAAATCCCCCCTCTCACTCGAGAAAATCCTAGATCCACCTCTGACACTAAATTACCACAAAAAACTCAAATAGTGTATGAAAGCATGAATTTCAAAATTCAAAAAATAAGAACAAAATAATTTTACAGAAAGATGAACTAATACCCCACAGCAGCATCTCTCGACTTAGTAAGCAAATTACTCTAGTAGCTATAGATCTATAAAGTATTCTTACTGCAAACGCAGAAGTAGCAGATTTCTTGATAATTTCGATGTTTACTTCTAAGTTCTGCTTCGTGAGATTCATACCATGCAACCGCTTCTCCATGAAAGTCCATATATTTTTTTATGAAAATCAGATCTGGTTATTATAATTGACTACTCGATTGATTCTACACCGTTTTCAACCAGGTATTCTTTAATTTTTGCACAATGACACAGGGTAGTTGTCCTTCATCAGTTTGCATATTAACTTAGTGAATTATTTGATGAATTTTTGGCCCAGTACATCCTTATAGCAATACCATCGGGTGTGATGATTGACATGAAAGCAAACGCCTTGTTTGGAGGGACACATCATTTAGTTTTATTGTTCAGATTAGACGACAGAAGTGTCGGAAAAGAGTTGAGAAAAGCGCTTATCTTTTAATTGCAAACTAAAAAAGAAAAAAAAGATACCCGGAAAATGAAAAGTCAACTTGAACCAACTACGGTAGCGGCCGAGGCGAACGAAAGATCGGAAAACTGGAAAATAAGGGTATTTAATTATTGATGGATGACATTTAGGATGAGTTATCTCTTTTAAAAAAAATATGTATTATGAGCTGACAGCACCACTGAATATAAATAAAATGAAAACGTCCGCTTCGTTAAAAGAAAACTAAAATGCAGTTTTCTGCGTCAAAAATTAACAGAAAACCATAGAAATTGAACTGAGAAACGTGCTCACTTTGATTTACAAATAATTAGAATATTATAATTCCTGGCCAAGGAAAGTTTCACTCGAACCAATCACAGGAAGCTGAACAACCACCTTTAAAATTTAATCTAGTTGCTAGCTATTTGTCATGAAAAAATTGTCTTCTTGCGCAACGTGTCCCAATTAATTAAAATTCAAGTTTTATATAAAACACTCAAGGTCGATAGAGCAAATACATGGACACCCAATTCATTATTAGTCGTACAAGTCTGTGAGATTAGACAACAGAAGTGTCGCAAAAGAGTTGAGAAAAGCATTCAACTTTTAAATGTCAACTAAAAGTGAAAAAAAAAGGATAACCGGAAAAAGGAAACTTCAGTTTGAACCGACCACAATCAGTTGGTCAACTACTTGTTTAATCAAATCTAATTTTTAGTTTATCTATATTTAAAAAACGGTGAGAGTGGAATCCTCTTCTCTAAGTGACCAGGTTGTCAGTTGATCACTTTTTTTAAAGAGGGGAACAATATAGAATAAAACAATTTCCAATGTTTTATTTCCAATGAAAACTAAAATGTACAACTTTTGCGTCAAAATTATACTAAAATTTATAGAAATTGAACTGAAAACGTGCTCAACTTAATTTACAAATAAATGAAATTTATAAACTCCCGGCCGAGGAAAATTTCACTCGAACCGATCACAGGCAGCTGAACAACTTCCTTTAAAGTTCAACCTAATTGCTAGCTCATCTATTTGAAAAAAAAATGTCTACTTTAGCAACCTGTCTTAAAAAATTGGAATTCGGGTTTTATATAAAAATCTTAATGTCGATAGAGGAAATACATGGAGACTCAGTTCTTCCTTAGTCGTACTATTGTAAAAAAAATTAGACGACAGAAGTGTCGGAAAAGATTTGAGAAAAGCGCTCATCTTTAATTGACAACTAAAAGTGAAAAATAAGAAACCCGGATTAAAGAAACTTCAAATTGAACCGACCACAATCAGTTGGTCAACTAACTTTTTTAATCATATCTAATTTCTAGTTAACCTATATCAAGAAAACGGCGTGAAACGAATCCTTATTCTTACTCTAAATGACCAGGTCGTGATTGGAGCACTGTTTTAAGAGGGTAACAATGTAGAGAAAAACATTTTCCCATGCTTTATAAAAAACATGAAGGTTAAAACTTGACCTGGTTCAACCAAACTTTTCCATAGTACATAATAGGTTTCCCTATTGTTAGGAGGGAAACGTCATTCGATTTTTATGTCACGACTTGACGAGAAATATGAAGAATCAGAGCTGACAAAAGCGTTCATTTTTTGAATCCCAAAAAATTGAGAAAATATGAAACCCTGGAACAGTTCATTTTAACCTAACTCGATCACAATCAGCTGTTCCGTCCCTTTAAAGTAAGTCTATTGGCTGGCTAACCCACATCAAAAAAAAATCTTTTTGCAGGAATTTGGAATCTTCACTAAGTTAACGAAATTCTCTAAAGATTTAAATTTGAATGCACCTATAAAACAAAATTTACCTTATTCACGTTATCTCTAATTTAGATCCACGACACCTCTAATGGTTTGTAATCCCAAAACTGCGGCAGCGTCCGAGGCGGAAAAAAGATAGGAAAACTGGCAAATATAAGTACTAAGTTAAAAATGGATGACATTTGGGAAGATTTAACTGTTTTCAAATTATTAGTACTATGAGCTGACATCACCACTGAACATAAATAAAATGTAACGTCTACTTTTCGAAAAAGAAAACTAAAATGTACAACTTTTGCGTCAAAATTATACTAAAATTTATAAAAATTGAACTGAAAAACGTACTCAACTTAATTTACAAATAAATGAAAATTATAAACTCCCGGCCGAGGAAAATTTCACTCGAACCGATCACAGGCAGCTGAACAACTTCCTTTAAAGTTTAACCTAATTGCTAGCTCATCTATTTGAAAAAAAATGTCTAGTTTAGCAACCTGTCTTAAAAAATTGGAATTCGGGTTTTATATAAAAATCTTAATGTCGATAGAGGAAATACATGGAGACTCAGTTCTTCATTAGTCGTACTATTGTAAAAAAAAAAATTAGACGACAGAAGTGTCGGAAAAGATTTGAGAAAAGCGCTCATCTTTAATTGACAACTAAAAGTGAAAAATAAGAATCCCGGAAAAAAAAGAAACTTCAATTTGAACCGACCACAACCAGTTGGTCAACTACCTTTTTTAATCATATCTGATTTCTAGTTAATCTATATCAGAAAAGGGTGTGAATGGAATCCTTATTCTTACTCTAAGTGACCAGGTCGTGAGTGGAGCACTTTTTTAAAGGGTAACAATGTAGAGAAAAACATATTTCCAAGCATTAAAAAAATTATCAAGGTTAAAACTCGACTTAATTCAAATGAATTTTTCCATGATAAGTTTTGTTTCTGTAAGATGAAAACAACATTAAAAATTTATGACATGAAAGCATACGCTTCCATTTCGTTAGAAGGGAAACGTCATTCAAATTTTATCCGATAAAAAACTGTGTTTGGAACCACTATTGTACTTCTCCATAGGGTCAAACTTATAGGAAAAACAGAAGCGTTTGCGGAAACGTTGGGACCGAATATGCAAGTCATGGCCTAACGTGTCTAAATAGAGCTGGGAGATTCTCTAACCATTTGAAGTTGAATGTACTTATTAAGCAAAAATTCGCTTTATTCACGTTTCGTTCTATTTTAGATCTACGACACTTGCGCAACGTGTCTCAATTAAATGTAATTTCCGTTTTTTTTAAATAAAACTCTCAAAGTTGATAGAGCAAAAAGATGGACACCCATTTCTTCCTTACTCGTGCAATTGCGTGACTTTAGACAACAGAAGTGTCGGAAAAGAGTTGAGAAAAGCGCTCATCTTTAAATGACAACTGAAAGTGAACAAAAAGTTACCCGGAAAAAATCCAACTTGAACCGACCACCATCAATTGGTCAACTACCTTTTGAATCAAAAATAATTCCTAGTTTATCTATATTAATAAAACAATGTGAACGAAATCCTTAGTCCTCTCTAAGTGAACGGGTCAAAAGTGGATCACTTTATTTAAAGAGAGGAACAATATAGAGTAAAACAAACTCCCATGCGTTATAAACTTGACCTAGTTCAACCAAACTGTTCCATAATAGGTTTTTTATCTGTGAGATGGATGGAAACAACTCTGAAAAAAAAACTGGTATGAAATTATACGCTTCCGCTTCGTTACGGAGGGAAACGTCATTCAATTTTTATGTCACGACTTGATAAAAAATATGAAGAAACAGATCTGACAAAGCGCTCATCTTTTGAATTCGAAAAAAAAGAAATATATGAAACCAGGGAACACTTCAACTCAACCCAATTTGACCACGATCAGCTGTTCCACCACCTTTAAGTAAAGTCTAATGGCTTGTTAATCCATATCAATTAACCGGTTTGCAGGGAATTTGGATTTTTTACCACGTGATCAGGTTGCGAACGGAGCACTCATTTCTAGGAACAAGAACAATGTAGAGAAAAAAAATCACATGCTTAATTTGAAAAAAAAACATCAAAAACTTCAGGATTAAATCGAGATTGAAACAAAATTAAAACATTAAATCAAGATTAGAACAATACAAAACAATCTTGGATCTTCTTCAAAAAATATATCCGCAAAAAAATCAAAGGATGGTCTTGTAATCCTGAGCTCCTCTACAAGCGAATCTTGTCCCAACAACTTCTCAAGGAAAAACTAGTTGAATTGGATTAAAAATTTTGGATGTTTTTGTCAGATTAGAAGCAGAGTTTTTATTTCCTAAAATATTGCTTGGAATGCTGAAACACCTTCAATTATTCGCGTACAAGTCCTTGTTTTTTGCAAAAGTTTTTTTGAAATTTTTTCTTTCATATTAGAGAAATTTTTATTTATTGTTACAAATGGTTTTTTTATTCTCAGCAGTTCTTAAAAAATAGTTTTGGAACACGAGGAAAGAATAATTATTGATGCGTTGATACATTGGTTTGATACAGCATAATGAAAAATAGCGCCGGGACTTGAAAACTCAATGAAATACACCGAGCCTTTTTTTGATAAAAAAACATCTTAAATGATTTTAAAACTGAAACCTTCTGATGTAATAAAATCCGTTGCTTTTTATAGTAAGTTATTGCAATACTTGAATGTCACCCGTGTGGGAACCGATAAAAATAGTTTGTAACCTCCATTTAACTCCTCCCTAGGTTCAAACATTTGGGAAAAACATAGATGTGTTCGCGAAAACGATGAGACCGAAGACGGAAGGCATGGCCTATCTTGTCTGCATTGTGCAGGATGACTCTCTAGGCAGTTAAAATTGAATGCACTTATTAAGCAAAAACTCGCCTTGTTCACCTTTTCTCTACTTTAGATCTACAACAACTCTTTTGGTTTGTGATCCCGAAACGGCGGCAGCGGCCTAGGCGGAAGAACGATCAGAAAACTGGCAAATATAGGTTTTTTTCAATGATGGATGAAATTTAGGATGAAATAACTGCTTTCAAAAACAAAGTACCATGAGCTGGCAGCACCATTGACCACTGAAAACTGTCCCAAGAACTGCTCTAGGAAAAACTAGTTGAATTGGATTAAAAATTTTGGATATTTTTGTCAAATTGGAAGCATAGTTTTTATTTCCTAAAATATTACTTGGAATGCTGAAACATTTTCAATTTTCGCGTACAAATCCTTGTTTTTTGCAAAAGTTTTTTTGGAATGTTTTTATTTCATATTAGAGAAACTTTTTATTTAATGTTACAAATGGTTTTTTATTCTCAGCAGTTCTTAAAAAAATTGTTTTGGAACACGAGGAAAGAATAATTTTTGATGCGTTGATACATTGTTTTGATACAGCATAATGTAAAATAGCGCCACAACTTGAAATTTCAATGAAATACACCGAGCCTTTTTTTGAAAAAAAAAACATCTTAAATGATTTTAAA
Organism: Symsagittifera roscoffensis; assembly: GCF_963678635.1. Lineage (NCBI taxonomy): Eukaryota > Metazoa > Xenacoelomorpha > Acoela > Convolutidae > Symsagittifera > Symsagittifera roscoffensis. The sequence continues at coordinate 32,076,354 of NC_087069.1, read as the reverse complement.
ACTGAAACCTTCTGATGTAATAAAAATCCGTTGCTTTTCATAGTAAGTTTTTGCAATACTTGAATGTCACCCGTGTGGGAACCGATAAAAATAGTTTGTAACCTCCATTTAACTCCTCCCTAGGTTCAAACATTTGGGAAAAACATAGATGTGTTCGCGAAAACGATGAGACAGAAGACTGAAGGCATGGCCTATCTTGTCTGAATTGTGCAGGATGACTCTCTAGGCAGTTAAAATTGAATGCACTTATTAAGCAAAAACTCGCCTTGTTTACCTTTTCTCTACTTTAGATCTACAACAACTCTTTTGGTTTGTAATCCCGAAACGGCGGCAGCGGCCTAGGCGGAAGAACGATCAGAAAACTGGCAAATATAGGTTTTTTTCAATGATGGATGAAATTTAGGATGAAATAACTGCTTTCAAAAACAAAGTACCATGAGCTGGCAGCACCATTGACCACTGAAAACTGTCCCAAGAACTGCTCTAGGAAAAACTAGTTGAATTGGATTAAAAATTTTGGATGTTTTTGTCAAATTGGAAGCATAGTTTTTATTTCCTAAAATATTACTTGGAATGCTGAAACATTTTCAATTTTCGCGTACAAATCTTTGTTTTTTGCAAAAGTTTTTTTGAATTTTTTTATTTCATATTAGAGAAACTTTTTATTTAATGTTACAAATGGTTTTTTATTCTCAGCAGTTCTTAAAAAAATTGTTTTGGAACACGAGGAAAGAATAATTTTTGATGCGTTGATACATTGTTTTGATACAGCATAATGTAAAATAGCGCCAGAACTTGAAAACTCAATGAAATACACCGAGCCTTTTTTTGATAAAAAAACATCTTAAATGATTTTAAAACTGAAACCTTCTGATGTAATAAAATCCGTTGCTTTTCATAGTAAGTTATTGCAATACTTGAATGTCACCCGTGTGGGATCCGATAAAAATAGTTTGTAACCTCTATTTAACTCCTCCCTAGGTTCAAACATTTAGGAAAAACATAAATGTGTTCGCGAAAACGATGGGACCGAAGACGGAACGCATGGCCTATCTTGTCTGAATAGTGCAGGAAGATTTTCTAGGCAGTTAAAATTTAATGCACTTATTAAGCCAAAATTCGCTTGTTCACCTTTTCTCTACTTTAGATCTACAACAACTCTTTTGGTTTGTAATCCCGAAACGGCGGCAGCGGCCGAGGTGGAAGAACGATCAGAAAACTGGCAAATATTTTTTAATGATGGATGAAATTTAGGATAAAATAACTGCCTTCAAAAACAAAGTACCATGAGCTGGCAGCACCATTGACCACTGAAAACTGTCCCAAGAACTGCTCTAGGAAAAACTAGTTGAATTGGATTAAAAATTTTGGATGTTTTTGTCAGATTGGAAGCATAGTTTTTATTTCCTAAAATATTACTTGGAATGCTGAAACATTTTCAATTTTCGCGTACAAATCCTTGTTTTTTGCAAAATTTTTTTTCGAATTTTTTTATTTCATATTAGAGAAACTTTTTATTTAATGTTACAAATGGTTTTTTATTCTCAGCAGTTCTTAAAAAAATTGTTTTGGAACACGAGGAAAGAATAATTTTTGATGCGTTGATACATTGTTTTGATACAGCATAATGTAAAATAGCGCCAGAACTTGAAAACTCAATAAAATACACCGAGCCTTTTTTTGATAAAAAAACATCTTAAATGATTTTAAAACTGAAACCTTCTGATGTAATAAAATCCGTTGCTTTTCATAGTAAGTTATTGCTATACTTGAATGTCACCCGTGTGGGATCCGATAAAAATAGTTTGTAACCTCTATTTAACTCCTCCCTAGGTTCAAACATTTAGGAAAAACATAGATGTGTTCGCGAAAACGATGGGACCGAAGACGGAACGCATGGCCTATCTTGTCTGAATAGTGCAGGAAGATTTTCTAGGCAGTTAAAATTTAATGCACTTATTAAGCCAAAATTCGCTTGTTCACCTTTTCTCTACTTTAGATCTACAACAACTCTTTTGGTTTGTAATCCCGAAACGGCGGCAGCGGCCGAGGTGGAAGAACGATCAGAAAACTGGCAAATATAGGTATTTTTTAATGATGGATGAAATTTAGGATAAAATAACTGCTTCAAAAATATAAGTACCATTAGCTGGCAGCACCACTGACCACTGAAAACTGTCCCAAGAACTGCTCAAGGAAAAACTATGTGAATTGGATTAAAAATTTTGGATGTTTTTGTCAGATTGGAAGCATAGTTTTTATTTCCTAAAATTTTACTTGGAATGCTGAAACATTTTCAATTTTCGCGTACAAATCCTTGTTTTTTGCAAAAGTTTTTTTGAATTTTTTTATTTCATATTAGAGAAATTTTTTATTTAATGTTACAAATGGTTTTTTATTCTCAGCAGTTCTTAAAAAAATTGTTTTGGAACACGAGGAAAGAATAATTTTTGATGCGTTGATACATTGTTTTGATACAGCATAATGTAAAATAGCGCCAGAACTTGAAAACTCAATGAAATACACCGAGCACCGAGCCTTTTTTTGATAAAAAAACATCTTAAATGATTTTAAAACTGAAACCTTCTGATGTAATAAAATCCGTTGCTTTTCATAGTAAGTTATTGCAATACTTGAATGTCACCCTGGTAAACCAATAAAAATAGTTTTCAACCTCCCTTTAACTCCTCCCTAGGTTCAAAAATTTAGGAAAAACATAGATGTGTTCGCGAAAACGATGGGACCGAAGACGGAAGGCATGGCCTGTCTTGTCTGAGTAGTGCAGGAAGATTCTCTAGGCAGTTAAAATTGAATGCACTTTATAAGTAAAAATTCGCCGTGTTCACCTTTTCTCTACTTCAGATCTACAACAACTCTTTTGGTTTGTAATCCCGAAACGGCGGCAGCGGCCGAGGTGGAAGAACGATCAGAAAACTGGCAAATATAGGTATTTTTTTAATGATGGATGAAATTTAGGATAAAATAACTGCTTCAAAAATATAAATACCATGAGCTGGCAGCACCACTGACCACTGAAAACTGTCCCAAGAACTGCTCAAGGAAAAACTATGTGAATTGGATTAAAAATTTTGGATGTTTTCGTCAGATTAGAAGCATAGTTTTTTTTCTAAAATATTGCATGGAATGCTGAAGCAACTTCAATTTTTCGCGTACAGGTACTCGTTTTTTTGCAAAATTTTTTTGAATTTTTTTTATTTCATATTAGAGAAACTTTTTTATTTAATGTTACAAATGGTTTTTTATTCTCAGCAGTTCTTAAAAAATTTGTTTTGGAACACGAGGAATGAATAATTATTGATGCGTTGATACATTGGTTTGATACAGCATATTGAAAAATAGCCGCGGAACTTGAAAACTCAATGAAATACACCGAGCCTTTTTTGATAAAAAACATCTTAAATGAAAATTAAACTGAAACCCTCTGATGTAATAAAATCCGTTGCTTTTCATAGTAAGTTATTGCAATTCTTGAATGTCACCCGTGTGGGAACCAATAAAAATAGTTTGGAACCTCCATTTAACTCCTGCCTAGGTTCAAACATTTAGGAAAAACATAGATGTGTTCGCGAAAACGATGGGACCGAAGACGGAAGGCATGGCCTATCTTGTCTGAATTGTGCAGGAAGATTCTCTAGGCAGTTAAAATTGAATGCACTTATTAAGTAAAAATTCGCCTTGTTCACCTTTTCTCTATTTTAGATCTACAACAACTCTTTTGGTTTGTAATCCCGAAGCGGCGGCAGCGGCCGAGGCGGAAGAACGATCAGAAAACTGGCAAACATAGGTTTTTTTTTACTGATGGATGAAATTTAGGATGAAATAAGTGTTTTCAAAAGTATGAGTACCATGAGCTGGCAGCACCCTTGACCACTGAAAACTGTCCCAAGAACTGCTCAAGGAAAAACTATGTGAATTGGATTAAAAATTTTGGATGTTTTTGTCAGATTGGAAGCATAGTTTTTATTTCCTAAAATATTACTTGGAATGCTGAAACATTTTCAATATTCGCGTACAAGTCCTTGTTTTTTGCAAAAGTTTTTTTGAAATTTTTTATTTCATATTAGAGAAACTTTTTATTTAATGTTACAAATGGTTTTTTATTCTCAGCAGTTCTTAAAAAAATTGTTTTGGAACACGCGGAAAGAATAATTATTGATGCGTTGATAGATTGGTTTGATACAGCATAATGAAAAATAGCGCCGGGACCTATAAAACTCAATGAAATACACCGAGCCTTTTTTTTGATAAAAAACATCTTAAATGAATTTAAAACTGAAACCCTCTGATGTAACAAAACCCTTTGCTTTTTATAGTAAGTTATTGCAATACTTGAATTTCACCCGTGTGGGAACCGATAAAAATAGTTTTTAACCTCCATTTAACTCCTCGCTAGGTTCAAACATTTGGGAAAAACATAGATGTGTTCGCGAAAACGATGAGACCGAAGACGGAAGGCATGGCCTATCTTGTCTGAATTGTGCAGGAAGACTCTCTAGGCAGTTAAAATTGAATGCACTTATTAAGCAAAAACTCGCCTTGTTCACCTTTTCTCTACTTTAGATCTACAACAACTCTTTTGGTTTGTAATCCCGAAACGGCGGCAGCGGCCTAGGCGGAAGAACGATCAGAAAACTGGCAAATATAGGTTTTTTTCAATGATGGATGAAATTTAGGATGAAATAACTGCTTTCAAAAACAAAGTACCATGAGCTGGCAGCACCATTGACCACTGAAAACTGTCCCAAGAACTGCTCAAGGAAAAACTATGTGAATTGGATTAAAAATTTTGGAAGTTTTTGTCAGATTGGAAGCATAGTTTTTATTTCCTAAAATATTACTTGGAATGCTGAAACATTTTTTCAATTTTCGCGTACAAATCCTTGTTTTTTGCAAAAGTTTTTTTGAATTTTTTTATTTCATATTAGAGAAACTTTTTATTTAATGTTACAAATGGTTTTTTATTCTCAGCAGTTCTTAAAAAAATTGTTTTGGAACACGAGGAAAGAATAATTTTTGATGCGTTGATACATTGTTTTGATACAGCATAATGTAAAATAGCGCCAGAACTTGAAAACTCAATGAAATACACCGAGCACCGAGCCTTTTTTTGATAAAAAAACATCTTAAATGATTTTAAAACTGAAACCTTTTGATGTAACAAAATCCGTTGCTTTTCATAGTAAATTATTGCAATACTTGAATGTCACCCGTGTATAATCCAATAAAAATAGTTTGTAACCTCTATTTAACTCCTCCCTAGGTTCAAACATTTAGGAAAAACATAAATGTGTTCGCGAAAACGATGGGACCGAAGACGGAACGCATGGCCTATCTTGTCTGAATAGTGCAGGAAGATTTTCTAGGCAGTTAAAATTTAATGCACTTATTAAGCCAAAATTCGCTTGTTCACCTTTTCTCTACTTTAGATCTACAACAAATCTTTTGGTTTGTAATCCCGAAACGGCGGCAGCGGCCGAGGTGGAAGAACGATCAGAAAACTGGCAAATATAGGTATTTTTTAATGATGGATGAAATTTAGGATAAAATAACTGCTTCAAAAATATAAGTACCATGAGCTGGCAGCACCACTGACCACTGAAAACTGTCCCAAGAACTGCTCAAGGAAAAACTATGTGAATTGGATTAAAAATTTTGGATGTTTTTGTCAGATTGGAAGCATAGTTTTTATTTCCTAAAATATTACTTGGAATGCTGAAACATTTTCAATTTTCGCGTACAAATCCTTGTTTTTTGCAAAAGTTTTTTTGAATTTTTTTATTTCATATTAGAGAAATTTTTTATTTAATGTTACAAATGGTTTTTTATTCTCAGCAGTTCTTAAAAAAATTGTTTTGGAACACGAGGAAAGAATAATTTTTGATGCGTTGATACATTGTTTTGATACAGCATAATGTAAAATAGCGCCAGAACTTGAAAACTCAATGAAATACACCGAGCACCGAGCCTTTTTTTGATAAAAAAACATCTTAAATGATTTTAAAACTGAAACCTTCTGATGTAATAAAATCCGTTGCCTTTCATAGTAAGTTATTGCAATACTTGAATGTCACCCGTGTGGGATCCAATAAAAATAGTTTGTAACCTCTATTTAACTCCTCCCTAGGTTCAAACATTTAGGAAAAACATAGATGTGTTCGCGAAAACGATGGGACCGAAGACGGAAGGAATGGCCTATCTTGTCTGAATTGTGCAGGAAGATTCTCTAGGCAGTTAAAATTGAATGCACTTATTAAGCAAAAATTCGCCTTGTTCACCTTTTCTCTACTTTAGATCTACAACAACTCTTTTGGTTTGTAATCCCGAAGCGGCGGCAGCGGCCGAGGCGGAAGAACGATCACAAAACTGGCAAACATAAGTTTTTTTTTACTGATGGATGAAATTTAGGATGAAATAAGTGCTTTCAAAAATATGATTACCATGAGCTGGCAGCACCCTTGACCACTGACCACTGTCCCAAGAACTGCTCTAGGAAAAACTAGTTGAATTGGATTAAAAATTTTGCAAAAGTCCTTGTTTTTTGCAAAAGTTTTTTTAAATTTTTTTATTTCATATTAGAGAAAATTTTTATTTAATGTTACCAATGGTTTTTTATTCTCAGCAGTTCTTAGAAAAAATTGTTTTGGAACACGAGGAAAGAATATTTATTGATGCGTTGATACATTGGTTTGATACAGCATATTGAAAAATAGCCGCGGAACTTGAAAACTCAATGAAATACACCGAGCCTTTTTTGATAAAAAACATCTTAAATGAAAATTAAACTGAAACCCTCTGATGTAATAAAATCCGTTGCTTTTCATAGTAAGTTATTGCAATTCTTGAATGTCACCCGTGTGGGAACCAATAAAAATAGTTTGGAACCTCCATTTAACTCCTGCCTAGGTTCAAACATTTAGGAAAAACATAGATGTGTTCGCGAAAACGATGGGACCGAAGACGGAAGGAATGGCCTATCTTGTCTGAATTGTGCAGGAAGATTCTCTAGGCAGTTAAAATTGAATGCACTTATTAAGCAAAAATTCGCCTTGTTCACCTTTTCTCTACTTTAGATCTACAACAACTCTTTTGGTTTGTAATCCCGAAGCGGCGGCAGCGGCCGAGGCGGAAGAACGATCACAAAACTGGCAAACATAAGTTTTTTTTTACTGATGGATGAAATTTAGGATGAAATAAGTGCTTTCAAAAATATGATTACCATGAGCTGGCAGCACCCTTGACCACTGACCACTGTCCCAAGAACTGCTCTAGGAAAAACTAGTTGAATTGGATTAAAAATTTTGCAAAAGTCCTTGTTTTTTGCAAAAGTTTTTTTAAATTTTTTTATTTCATATTAGAGAAAATTTTTATTTAATGTTACCAATGGTTTTTTATTCTCAGCAGTTCTTAGAAAAAATTGTTTTGGAACACGAGGAAAGAATATTTATTGATGCGTTGATACATTGGTTTGATACAGCGTAATGTAAAATAGCGCCGGGACTTGAAAACTTAATGAAATACACCGAGCCTTTTTTTGATAAAAAAAACATCTTAACTGATTTTAAAACTGAAACCTTCTGATGTAATAAAATCCGTTGCTTTTCATAGTAAGTTATTGCAATACTTGAATGTCACCCTGGTAAACCAATAAAAATAGTTTTCAACCTCCCTTTAACTCCTCCCTAGGTTCAAAAATTTAGGAAAAACATAGATGTGTTCGCGAAAACGATGGGACC